>NW_028174671.1:0-7500 GCF_963971535.1 Notolepis coatsorum
AGGTGGCAGATTAGGACCAATCGTAGTCCTTTGCCCTGTTTACTTGTAATATTATATATTATGATGTCAGTATTATGTTGCACGGTCACAATGCACGTTTCTTTGTGGACCCCAGGAAGAATAGCTGCTGCGATGCTGTAACTAATTGGGGATCCTAACAAACTAAATTAAACTAAACTAGACAGACACGACACGTATGGATATGTAAAGAAAACATAAACACTAAAGAGGCGACACAGCGTCAAACAACGATCCAAATCGTCCTCCCTCCCTCCTGGGACTATCTGTCCGACCTCCCTCCCTCCCTCCTGGGACTATCTGTACGACCTCCCTCCCTCCCTCCTGGGACTATCTGTATGACCTCCCTCCCTCCTGGGACTATCTGTACGACCTCCCTCCCTCCCTCCTGGGACTATCTGTACGACCTCCCTCCCTCCTGGGACTATCTGTACGACCTCCCTCCCTCTGGGACTATCTGTATGACCTCCCTCCCTCCTGGGACTATCTGTATGACCTCCCTCCCTCCTGGGACTATCTGTACGACCTCCCTCCCTCCTGGGACTATCTGTACGACCTCCCTCCCTCCTGGACTATCTGTACGACCTCCCTCCTGGGACTATCTGTACGACCTCCCTCCCTCCTGGGACTATCTCTACGACCTCCCTCCCTCCTGGGACTATCTGTACGACCTCCCTCCCTCCTGGTACGACCTCCCTCCCTCCTGGGACTATCTGTATGACCTCCCTCCCTCCTTGGACTATCTCTACGACCTCCCTCCCTCCTGGGACTATCTCTGTATGACCTCCCGCCTGCTCGCTCAAGGGCAGCCAGTCTCACGACAGCACAGACGGTGAACAGACCCACTAATCTTTACGCCACCTGGATGGGCTGACAGCAAACCCAATGGCTAGATTGACACGTCAATATCATATGGAGATTCATGGAGCCACCTCGCAAACGGCTGCTCTATAAGCCAATGTCTATAGACTGGTTGAGCGGTTCAGTAATGGCCGTGGCACCTTTCCAATACTCTGACATTGCCTGCTTCGTATAGTCGTCCCGTCGCGAGGCAATCAGTTACGCCCGTTGAAGCCCCTAGGTGTATAATTACCATATCATATCATATATCATTGTCAAGTTAATTGTGGTATCTTGGTGTAATTACCGTAAACACATTTTCGGAGACAATTTGGTTGCCTAAGATAACGGACAGATAGCAGAGCTTGGCAACCGTGAAGATGGAATATGAAGCGGTTGTTTTGTAATATCACAAGGTCTTAAAATGTCACATGAGAACCATGAGAAAAGATAGTGAGAGAGAGGAGATGAAGATATTTGTTTCTTTGGACGAAGCCACAGACTTGACAAGTCGAGTCAAGTGTTCCTTTGTTAATCCTCTTGGGGAAATTCAAGTGTCATGGCAGCACGGAGGTTACAGGTAGGTTAGGTGTTTATTATTGATATGATATGATATTTGCATTTATAATGCGCCCCCCCCAGCCATTTTTACATCGGTCCGGGGGTGCAGCCCGGGGGAAAAATAATACGAATAAATGGACAGGACAAAGAAAACGGAAACCAGGACAGACAGAGAACATAAGAACACATCAGACACACAACACAACAGCAAAGTAACTCAGTGATGATCCAGAGCAAAAAGGTGGGTTTTAAGCAAGGCCTTGAATGTCTGTACGGTGTTGGCAGACTTGATCTTGAGGGGAGCTTATTCCACAGTGTCGGCGCCATCACTGCAAAGGCCCGGAAACCCTTTGTCACCAGTTTGGCCCCGTGGGACCCTCAGACACAGTTGGTCATTTGATCTGAGGGACCTAGTCCTAACTAACAGTGTTTATTATTAAGAGTCAGATAGTCCTAACAGTGTTTATTATTAAGAATCAGATAGTCCTAACAGTGTATATTATTAAGAGTCAGATAGTCCTAACAGTGTTTAGTATTAAGAGTCAGACAGTCCTAACAGTGTTTATTATTAAGAGTCAGACAGTCCTAACAGTGTTTATTATTAAGAGTCAGACAGTCCTAACAGTGTTTATTATTAAGAGTCAGATAGTCCTAACAGTGTTTATTATTAAGAGTCAGATAGTCCTAACAGTGTTTATTATTAAGAGTCAGATAGTCCTAACAGTGTTTATTATTAAGAGTCAGAGGCTCTGCCTCCTCTGGTTCTGCCTCCTCAAGCTGTCAGGAGGTGGCAGCGATAAGGAGCCTCAAAGTTCACACGTCAGCCTGTGCAAATAATAGCCTTCTTGATCGCAGGCGTCACGGCGCGTTATACCAAACACGGTCTCATCAGGAAATGTAAACAAAGTACTAATCCACTACAGGAAGAAAGGTACATAATGGATGTTATGTTATAGCCATGAGTAATATATTTACATATCGTACTGTATAAGTAATATATTGACATTCCGTATCGGTGTGGTCGCAGGTGAGGGGGGGGTGGGGGGGGGGGGCTGGTTTTGCCACGACGCCAAAACACACAGCGCTGCAGTGGCAGCCGGTGAAAATGTAAACTCATTATTAGCCAGGCGGGAAAACACAGGCAGTGTGTAAACAAAGGATCATCTTAATGAGAGACGTACAGGAATTAATCTACAAAAAAAGAAACACTGGACTCTGCACCAGGTCAGACACCAGAGGTGACTGCATGGTCCAACTTAGACTGACCACGTTTGGCCAAAAACGTCCCGTCCATAAAAGGCAGTCAAACATGGAACAGTCTCCCCATTTCCATAAGGGAAAGCCCCACCCTTGCTTCTTTTAGAGGGCAACTAAAAAAATGGCTGAAGACCAACCAGTCATGTGAACACATGTGACATGCTGTTATGTATTTGTACATTTTTTTACTGTTTTTATGTGTCTTGTTTTTATGTATTTGTACATTTCTTACTGTTTCTATGAGTCCTGTTTTTATGTTTGGGGACAACGGATGGAAATTAGCCTCGTGCTAAATCCGGCAATTTTTACACTCCACAGTGTTCATTAATTTTGCATTGTCCCGTCCAAATAAACGAATAAAAAAAAGAAAAAGATAAAAAAAAAAAACGTTGGGACATTATATCGCTGGTCTTTTGCTTCTCGAGTCTACGATATAAGACGGTTTCACTGGAACGTTTGATGCACTTAGAAGATTAGACGGGTATTTCCTGCATCAGTGGCCAACGGACTGCAGCCAAAACGCGCTTTACCATTTATGCCTCGCATTCACCCGTTCACTCACACATTCACACAGCGACGGTGGAGGTGACCGTGCAAGGTGTCGACCTGCTCATCGGGAGCAGTTAGGGGGTTAAGTGTCTTGCTCAAGGACACTTCGACACGCTGCCCGGGAGGAGCGGGAATCTAGCCCGGGAACCTTCAGATTACCAGATGACCGCTCTACCTCTAACTAACTAACTGAGGCCTCAGCACCTCCTGAATGTTGACTAACTGAGGCCCAGGCTCCTAACTGAGACCCAGGCTCCTAACTGAGGCCCAGGCTCCTGACTGAGGCCCAGGCCCAGCTATTGATGTATTTCCTGACCCTTTAGATGTACAGTCACAACATTGAATGTGAATATCCATAACCCTGTTGACCCTGTGACCTTTCCTCTGACCCTGTGACCTTTCATCTGACCCTGTGACCTTTCCTCTAGCGCATCCATTAGGCCAAACATTACGCTTTCAAATGAGCGCATCTTCTGACACGTTAGTCACACTCAATACATGAAACATGGATTTATAGCGTTGACACTGGCAACATCGACAAACTCTTGTTTCTGTCACCTCCTACCCAGTAGAATGGTGTGAGAATGTGAAAGCGGAAGCAAAGTGGGGCACTCGTCAGGCCTTGGCGGAGGTCCGCACTCTACAGCAGATTTGGGCCACGGGTGAAAAACGAGTGGAATTCTTTATCCATCAAGGTCCCGACTTATGAAACGTACATTACATCAATGTACCGCACGATCGACTTTCAGAGCGCTCTGCAGGCCCCAGTGGGGCCCATACTGAAGAGAGAGACGTGGAAACATTCAAAAGCCAGTTCCCACCCACACCCAAGTAAAAAAGAAAAATATAATAAAGAAAAGTGTTTGTGTTGATATTTTGATAAATGTGTTTGTGTTTGGAACACCCGTGGTGTCGAGCCGTCAACGCCGCTCTCGCTTAGAGATCGTTTACTCTCTCGACACACAAGCGCCTCTCGTCGGCGTACGAGGAGGAGAGCGAAAAGTCTCAAAGATCAAATCAATAGTGACGGGGACGGAGGGAGAGACGTGTGCAGGAGGCGGTGGTGTTTTATTACATCTCGAGGGCCCGCACACCACACAGTACATCATTAAAAGATGCTGTGAGTGTTCTGTGTGAACCAGTGTGAGATAAGTCGACTTTATAATGAAGATGGAACCGATTAGAAGGTCCTGTAGGGTCACGTTATCACGGCATCTGGAGTGCTGAGGTGGTGGAACAGGGAGGAGAAAACTGCAGAAAAAGCCCCTTTCATGTCCCATTAATCATCGTTATGTCAGTCAGGAGCGGGGAGGAGGCTGGGTGGAGAGAGGGAGGATAGAGGAGAGAGCAGGGAGGAGAGAGGTGAGAGGAGAGAGGAGGGAGGAGAGAGGAGAGGAGAGAGGAGAGAGGAGGGAGGAGAGAGGAGAGAGCAGGGAGGAGAGAGGAGAGGAGAGAGAGGAGAGAGCAGGGAGGAGAGAGGAGAGAGGAGAGAGCAGGGAGGAGAGAGGAGAGAGGAGAGAGGAGAGAGGAGGGAGGAGAGGAGAGAGAGGAGGGAGGAGAGAGGAGAGAGGAGGGAGGAGAGAGGAGGAGGAGAGAGGAGAGAGGAGGGAGGAGAGAGGAGAGGAGCAGGGAGGAGAGAGGAGAGAGGAGAGAGCAGGGAGGAGGGAGGAGAGAGGAGAGAGGAGAGGAGCAGGGAGGAGAGAGGAGAGAGGAGAGAGGAGAGAGGAGAGAGGAGAGAGGAGAGGAGCAGGGAGGAGAGAGGAGAGAGGAGAGAGCAGGGAGGAGAGAGGAGAGGAGCAGGGAGGAGAGAGGAGAGAGCAGGGAGGAGGGAGGAGAGAGGAGGAGGAGAGAGGAGAGAGGAGAGAGGAGAGAGGAGAGAGCAGGGAGGAGAGAGGAGAGAGCAGGGAGGAGAGAGGAGAGAGGAGAGAGGAGAGAGGAGAGAGGAGAGAGGAGGGAGGAGAGGAGCAGGGAGGAGAGAGGAGAGAGGAGGGAGGAGAGAGGAGAGAGGAGAGAGGAGAGAGGAGGGAGGAGAGAGGAGAGAGGAGAGAGGAGGGAGGAGAGAGGAGAGAGGAGAGAGGAGGGAGGAGAGAGGAGAGGAGCAGGGAGGAGAGAGGAGAGAGGAGAGAGCAGGGAGGAGGGAGGAGAGAGGAGAGAGGAGAGGAGCAGGGAGGAGAGAGGAGAGAGGAGAGAGCAGGGAGGAGAGATGAGAGAGGAGATAGGAGAGGAGCATGGAGGAGAGAGGAGAGAGGAGAGAGCAGGGAGGAGGGAGGAGAGAGGAGAGAGGAGGGAGGAGAGAGGTGAGAGGAGAGAGGAGAGAGGAGAGAGGAGAGAGCAGGGAGGAGAGAGGAGAGAGGAGAGAGGAGAGAGGAGGGAGGAGAGGAGCAGGGAGGAGAGAGGAGAGAGGAGAGAGCAGGGAGGAGGGAGGAGAGATGAGAGAGGAGGGAGGAGAGAGGAGAGAGGAGAGAGCAGGGAGGAGAGAGGAGAGAGGAGAGAGGAGAGAGGAGAGAGCAGGGAGGAGAGCAGGGAGGAGAGAGGAGAGGAGAGAGCAGGGAGGAGAGAGGAGAGAGGAGAGAGGAGAGAGGAGAGAGGAGGGAGGAGAGAGGAGAGAGGAGAGAGGAGAGAGGAGGGAGGAGAGGAGAGAGGAGAGAGGAAAGGAGGGAGGAGAGAGCAGGGAGGAGGGATGAGAGAGGCGAAAGGAGAGAGGAGAGGAGAGAGGAGAGGCGGGAGGAGAGAGGAGAGAGCAGGGAGAAGAGAGGAGAGGAGAGGAGGGAGGAGAGCAGGGAGGAGAGAGGAGAGGAGAGAGAGGAGATAGGAGAGCAGGGAGGAGAGAGCAGGGAGGAGAGAGGAGAGAGGAGAGAGGAGAGCAGGGAGGAGAGCAGGGAGGAAATAGGAGAGGAGGGAGGAGAGAGGGGAGGAGAGAGGAGAGAGGAGAGGAGGGAGGAGAGATGAGAGAGGAGAGAGGAGAGAAGGGAGGAGAGCAGGGAGGAGAGCAGGGAGGAGAGAGGAGAGAGGAGAGGAGGGAGGAGAGAGGAGAGAGGAGAGAGGAGAGGAGAGAGGAGAGAGGAGAGATGAGAGGAGGGAGGAGAGCAGGGAGGAGAGAGGAGAGAGGAGAGAGGAGAGGGGAGAGGAGAGAGGAGAGATGAGAGGAGGGAGGAGAGCAGGGAGGAGAGAGGAGAGAGGAGAGAGGAGGGATGAGAGAGGAGAGAGGAGGGAGGAGAGAGGAGAGAGGAGAGAGGAGAGAGGAGAGCAGAGAGGAGAGGAGGGAGGAGAGAGGAGAGGAGAGAGGAGAGAGGAGAGAAGGGAGGAGAGACGAGAGAGGAGAGAAGGGAGGAGAGAGGAGAGTGGAGAGCAGGGAGGAGAGAGGAGAGGAGAGGAGAGATGAGAGAGGAGAGAGGAGAGAGGAGAGAAGGGAGGAGAGGAGAAGAGAGAGGAGAGCAGGGAGGAGAGAGGAGAGAGGAGAGAGGAGAGAGGAGAGAGGAGAGCAGGGAGGAGAGAGGAGAGAGGAGAGAGGAGAGAAGGAAGGAGAGAGGAGAGAAGGGAGGAGAGACGAGAGAGGAGAGAAGGGAGGAGAGAGGAGAGTGGAGAGCAGGGAGGAGAGAGGAGAGGAGAGGAGAGAGGAGAGAGGAGAGAGGAGAGAGGAGAGAAGGGAGGAGAGAGGAGAGAGGAGAGAGGAGAGCAGGGAGGAGAGAGGGAGGAGAGAGAAGAGAGGGGAGCGGAGAGAAGGGAGGAGAGAGGAGAGGAGAGAGGAGAGAGGGAGGAGAGCAGGGAGGAGAGAGGGAGGAGAGAGGAGATAGGAGAGAGGAGAGGAGAGAGGAGAGCAGGGAGGAGAGAGGGAGGAGAGAGGGAGGAGAGAGGAGAGAGGGGAGCGGAGAGAAGGGAGGAGAGAGGAGAGGAGAGAGGAGAGAGGGAGGAGAGAGGGAGGAGAGAGGAGAGGAGAGAGGAGAGAGGGAGGAGAGAGGGAGGAGAGAGGGGGGCAGATAGAGTGTCAGGGCGGTGCTCGGGGGGAGAGGGAGCGCAGATAGATGTGTTTAATTAAAAACTGTCATATCTGCACTTAGAGACAAGACAGCCAGGAGAACTGCGGCAATCAATAACCAGCACCCATGCCTTCACACACGCACACACACACAGATGCACAACGTGCACATGTGTGTGTGTGTGTGTGTGTGTGTGTGCGTATGTGCGTGCAAGGATTCAGTGTGCATACATACTGTATATACAGTACACTGCCTGGTTTGGAAACAGCACGGCACAGTGTATTAGACAGTGTATTAG
>NW_028174671.1:12500-13729 GCF_963971535.1 Notolepis coatsorum
CTATCTCTCTCTCCCCCCCCTCTCTCTCTATCTCTCTCTCTCTCTCCCCCCTCTCTCTCTCTCAGTAGCAGTGTTGTTCTTTATCAGATCTGTTCGCTGATGCACGCTAGAAAATGTCTGGATCTTTTTTACCCCCTTCTTCTCGACACCAAGATATCGCCAGAAAGTTTTCTGAGATCTGAGATGCGGGCCGTGTTCCACCAGAGTTCTGTTCAGCCTAATTGACACTGGAGTTTGTCAGAATCCTGTAGCGTGCAGACAGTTTCACTGGAATGCTTACTAGTAGAACTCTTACACGACTGTCACCGTGTTTTGCCAGAAGCGAAAGATGGCCTAGCGCTGAAACAGTTAGAATTTAGCTGAACGACATTCCTTTCCTCTATTTGGAAGTAGTAAAAAAACAATATACTGTGTCGACATCTTTCTCTGTCAACATCGGTAAAGTGGCGTTGGTGGCAGCCGGTAGTGAGTTCTAGAATGCAGGGTTTGTGTGTTGTTGTTATTGTTGTTGTCGTCGTCAAGTTGACACCACCTGTATTAGTTTTACCGGTCTGTAGTGGCCAGCGTCCTCTGTGATGCTCGGGGGGCTACATCAACTCAAGGGACACCAACAAGCTGAACAAGCTGGTGAGGAGGGCTAGCTCCGTGGTGGGAGTCGAGCTGAACAAGCTGGTGAGGAGGGCTAGCTCCGTGGTGGGAGTCGAGCTGAACAAGCTGGTGAGGAGGGCTAGCTCCGTGGTGGGAGTCGAGCTGAACAAGCTGGTGAGGAGGGCTAGCTCCGTGGTGGGAGTCGAGCTGAACAAGCTGGTGAGGAGGGCTAGCTCCGTGGTGGGAGTCGAGCTGAACAAGCTGGTGAGGAGGGCTAGCTCCGTGGTGGGAGTCGAGCTGAACAAGCTGGTTGAGGAGGGCTAGCTCCGTGGTGGGAGTCGAGCTGAACAGGCTGGTGAGGAGGGCTAGCTCCGTGGTGGGAGTCGAGCTGAACAAGCTGGTGAGGAGGGCTAGCTCTGTGGTGGGAGTCGAGCTGGTCAGACTAGAGGTGGTGGCAGAGAGGGGGATGAGAAGGAAGCTGCACGCTATCCTGGAGAACCCCTCCCACCTCCTCTATGAGGAGCTAGCCAAGATGAGAACCCCTCCCACCCCTCTATGAGGAGCTACCTAAGATGATAACCCCTCCCACCTCCTCTATCAGGAGCTAGCCAAGATGAGAACCCCTCCCACCCCCTCTATCA
>NW_028174670.1:0-99998 GCF_963971535.1 Notolepis coatsorum
GAGCCGAATCTGGGTTTAACATGATTGTGGAGCTCCCTCTGGTGTTGTGATCGTGGTATTCACTGACCTTTGGGAAGTATTTTGACATGTACATGGGTACCTTGGTCGTGTAGTGTATCTTGTAGACAGGCCCATTGCAAGTTGCTGTACTCTGTCGTCTACTCTAAGCCATCCTAGTTTGTCAAAGTGGGCAGCGGTGAGGTGGGTTCTAGGAGTAAGGTCAAGCAGTAGTCTGACCAGTTTGTTTTGAGATGTTTGTAATTTTGTTTTTAGCGCCTTTGAGGTGCTTTGGTACCATGCGGTGCAAGCATAGTCGTAGTACCCTTGAATGAGTGCTCCTGCCAGAGTCTTCAGGGTATTCTTGTTTACCAGTGAGGAGATCCGGTACAAAAATCGAGTTCGTTGGTTGACTTTTTTTATTACATTGGATGCCATTTTGTCACAGGAAAGATTTGCCTCTAGGAGGGAGCCCAGGTAGGTAATTTCTTCTTTCCTTGTGACAATATTGTCACCCACTGTAACTGAGAAGCCGTCGGTCTTGCTGAGTTTGTTATTTGAACCGAAGAGAATGGACTCTGCCGTTCCGAGCTGAGGGTTTTTTCAACCTGTAACTTGTTCTTGTCAGAGACCAGCAGGGCTGAGTCGTCCGCAAACAGGAACAAGTTGCAGTCACAAGCTGACGACATGTCATTGCATAAATTAGGAACAGTAGCGGTCCTAGTATGCTTCCTTGTGGAACACCACAGCTCACTGTGAGGGGGGGGATAGGGGTACCGTTTACCTCCACCATCTGTTCTCTCCCCTCCAGGTAGGATTGCATCCAGCTCACTGATAGACTATCAAAACCAATTGCTTTTAGCTTGTCAAAAAGAATGGTGTGATTGACAGTGTCGAAGGCCTTTTGTAGGTCCAGCATGACCATGCCGCAGTATTTGCCCGCGTCCACCTCTTGTTTGATGTGGTCGTTTAAATAGAGAAGGCATGTGTCAGTGGAGTGGGATGTTCTGAAGCCAGATTGGAATTCGTAGATTAGATTATTTTTCGCGAGGGTACTTTTCGACCTGTTTGTATAAAAAAATGTCCATGACTTTCGAGATGGAGGTAAGGATAGAAACAGGGCGGTAGTTGCCTGGGTCTAATTTACTGCCCTTTTGTGCAGGGGTGTTACTCTCGCAATTTTGAAGTCCTTGGGGACGTGTCCCTGTTTTATGGAGAGGTTTATTATGTGTGTGATGACTGGGGTGATGGCGGCTGCTGAGTCTCTGAGGAATTTGGAGGGTATGTTGTCATGGCCAGTGGCCTTGTTCGGTTGGAGGGTGCTCAGTTTTTTGAGTACCTCATCTGTTGTTACCATTTCCAGTTTGAAGTCGTCTTTGTGGACCCCTAGGTTCTTGTAGTATGCTACTATGTGTTCTACCCCATAATGCCCTGAGTGGGAGGGTAGTTTGTTTACCAGTGTTGTGGCTATGTTTGTGAAGAAAATGTTTAAGTAATTGGCTACATCCAGCTTGTCTGTGATGAGCGTGTTGTCCGTCTCTCTCTCACACGCACACACTCTCTCTCGCTCTCTCTCCTCACTCCCCTCTCCTGTTGCTCCACCTCCACTCCCCTATTCCACTGTGCATATATAAGTGTTTGTGTTGGTGTGTGTGTATATGCATGCGTTTGTGTATGTGTGCGTGGGCAGTACAGTGCTTCCATCCTGCTCTCAGCCTCCTCCACATAACAGTGAGTTATATAAGATAAACGAGTACAGTACTGTGGGATGACATGGATACATATATTCTATCACTGTATAGCCATAAGGCATAGTGTGCAGTGGTAACATTAACGCTCTTATTCAACTCATCTCCATTTAATCACTCTATCTATCCAACTCTACCTCTCTCTATTTATCTTGTGTTATCTATCTATCTATCTATCTATCTATCTATCTATCTATCTATCTATCTATCTATCTATCTATCTATCTATCTATCTATCTATCTATCTATCTATCTATCTATCTATCTATCTATCTATCTATCTATCTATCTATCTATCTATCTATCTATCTATCTATCTATCTATCTATCTATCTATCTATCTATCTATCTATCTATCTATCTATCTATCTATCTATCTATCTATCTATCTATCTATCTATATATAAGAGAGAAAGATCAGACACGCAGGTCTGTCATATAAAACATCAAACCGTCCAGACCCAGATGGGATCCTCTTCCTCTCTCTCTCTCTCTCTCTCTCTCTCTCTCTCTCTCTCTCTCTCTCTCTCTCTCTCTCTCTCTCTCTCACCGTCACCCCTCCCTCTCTTCTCTTTAAACAGTGGGTCAGCCAGACACAGGACAGCTCTCTCTCTCTCTCTCTCTCTCTCCTCTCTCTCTCTCTCTCTCTCTCTCTCTCTCTCTCTCTCTCTCTCTCTCTCTCTCTCTCTCTCTCTCTCTCTCACCGTCACCCCTCCCTCTCTTCTCTTTAAACAGTGGGTCAGCCAGACACAGGACAGGAGAGAAGGTTGAGACAGGAGGATTCAATATAATGTATAATAATATATGGCCAGGCCAGGGTAGGAAACTCTAGATCCAAAGAGCCACTTAAGTTACCTCCATTACTCTAGAGTCCTGTGTGTGTGTTTGCGTGTGTGTGCTTGTGGGTTTGTATGTGTGTGCGTGTGGGCCTGTGTGTGTGTGTGTGTGTGTGTGTGTGTGTGTGTGTGTGTGTGTGTGTGTGTGTGTGTGTGTGTGTGTGTGTGTGTGTGTGTGTGTGTGTGTGTGTGTGTGTGTGTGTGTGTGTGTGTGTGTGTGTGTGTGTAGGTGGTTTAAGAGGTTGCAGTGAGATTCCTCACCAAACAAACACTTGAGCCACTTGTTTTTAGTTCAAAGAGGAGTCAGATGCTGTTTATTTACACATACCCCCCCCCCCCCACACCACACACGCACGCACGCACGCACACACACACACACACACACACACACACACACACACACACACACACACCACACACACACACACACACACACACACACACACACCACACACACACACAGGGTAGGATTAAGATATTAACAGAGGTTTAAGGCTACATTTGAGGACATGTCTTTGCTATAGTAGTCACACTGCCTGACTATTACAGCAGAGATCTTGTCAGCGGCTTGGTCCTTCTTCCTTACAGGACCTCAAACCAGTCTATAGACACGACTAAGGCTGACAAATATCGTTATATTTCGTATGGCTATCGCGTCCCGCTCTAGCCTATTGAGATATGGGTTAGAGCGGACGTGAGACCCGACAGATGTACCCCCTGAGGACCCGTAAGCCCACGACAGCTGTTCCAAGTGTAAAGTGTGTTTAGGTGTTCTAAAGTGTGTAAGTGGGTGCTGCAGTGAGTTGTTTGTTTAAAGTGAGTGTGTGCGTGTGGATGTGTGTGCTGTGTGCATTTGATGGTTGTTGCATAGTGTTTATTGTTCGTTTAACGATACGATATTAACGATACGATATTATCCGATATCACACAGTCTGCCACGATACGATACGATTCGATTCAGGTGCCTGCGATCGATATGAGACGATATTATATGCCCATTTAACACAATCAGTAACATTTAAATCAACAAAAAAAAAGGCAATGGAAATATCATTTGACATTTTTATTTTGAGCTCTTCCAGACATTTAAATGAAAAACAATATTGTTTTTAATACAAATAGACCTCCTGTTCACTGTTTTTGGTTCGTTTTTATTTTTTTTCGATATTAATATCCTATTCACTGTCAGAGCTGTATTAAGGTGCCGTACCGGCCAGATCCTGTTAGTGGGGCTATCCCCGAGAATGCACCCTCCTTCCCAATCCCCACTTCTCTCTGCCTATGGCTCTGGGTTAGCTTGTTAGCTTACGCTAAAGTAACGTTATCTTCGATCTTTAACGCGACGTGGGCATAATGGAGTGGCGAGGATTGCAAAGCAGGTTAGATACATTGGACCCGTTGCAGAATAAAACAGCAGGGACATGTTTTGGGTCACAGAATAGGCACAATAGTCTTGCTCTAGTGACGCTCTGTGTGCTGTTGATGTTAAACGGAGTTTCACAACACTGGGCGCGGGGCGATGACGTCGCCGGATTTTCAAAATAAGAGTATCACAATATGAATCGATCTTTTTACGTTTCATCGATCCTATTTGATTATTGATAATACATCGATATATCGATCTTGTAACTGAGGGGTACAATTCCCTGACTGTATTGTTAGATATGATACTTACTACCACTACCTCTTGTACTTTAGACTCTGGCCACCCAGTACTAGGCATAAATAATTATGGTAAACACTCCCACGTAGATGAAACGATCCAACACAAATGTACCAAGTCGAAAGTCTGCGTTTAATAATAATTAATACATAGCAAAAGGTATGTAGAGCAATCACTTAATTACATTTATGATTTGAAATAGGATGCACTTTTATGGCAAATGAGTATTCGTTGGTATATCAATAGAGAACGTCCAATCTCTGGTGGCGCAGGCGGTAAATATACAACCTGGAATATTTAAGGAATAATAGCAATGATACTTTAATGATTATAGAACTGGATACACTAGGGGGGAATTCCGGTCGCTTGTAAGACAACTGGAGAAGGGGGGGGGGGGTAGAGTCTGGCTGTATCCGTCTGGCCGAGGGTATCCTGGGAGAACCCACGGTTGTGCGGCTCGGTGCCTCAGCGATCCTCGATCCACAGATGAAAGCAGTTGGACTCTCTGTGGGCCGGCTTCCTCCGGTCCACGATGGAGAGACGTGAAGCGACCTCGTCGTGTAGAGCGTCTCCTCACCTGTCGTCCTCTCCGGGGGGGGGTTTCCAACACACGGCAGTGTTGGTCTTTATCCATAGAATAATCACTGTATACAAAGCATAATCCGTGCCTGGGAAGGCGGGCTGTCGTCGGTAGAATAATCCGGTATGCAGGTCCACTCGCTCGTCGGCTCTGGGGCTCCTCGGGTGCAGCCTCACATGGGGGTCGGCCACCCTGGATAAGCAGCCAGTTCTACCCGAAACGATGGGGGTACTGACTACGATAGTATTCTCACCGCACGAAGCACTACATATGAATAGACTATTATCAGCTTAATAGACTACGTCCAACTCAACGATATAGTGCCAAATATGACTATTCAAATATTAATATACACGATGTCTCAATACCGATGGTAGGCCGAACTTGGCCTTACTCCCACACGTGGCGTCGCGGGGAGGCTTTACGTCTGTCACTCTATTGGAGGGTAAGAAACTGGACTAAAAAGGAAGTCCTACTTTAGTAGCGCAGTATATATACGCACTATGAACAAATAGTACCATTAGTGGTGCGGTAGCCAGATTCCTACGCGGAACTAGGACTTGTTCGTACATGTTGAGCGGTACGTTTGAACTGGGTCTGGGGGGTATGGCAGCCTGGCACCAAGGTCTCGACCAATAGTAGAATGGAGACTATTATGGGATGTTCAGTAGGCTAGAATGGATATTCAATGCATATTGTACAAGGAATATACAAGGGATATCAGGGAATATTAGAGAATATACAAATACAATTAAATATATATATATAAATAAATATATATATTCGGTTTAATCTGGCCCTTCACAACAGCCACCCCCTGATTGGTCCCAGACCTAATCAGTTAAGCAGAGACAGATTAATCGCGTTGTCTATTTACACATAAGGGTTTGCTGTAGGGGTCAGTCAACTTCACAAAGTCATAGGGTTATAGGGTCATGGTCATCATCGATTGTGTCTGGGAGTCGGGGCAGTTCTATGAGCCTCGCCACGGGACGGGTGTAAGTGCGACCCTGGACAAGCACTTCGGCTGCTCGGACCTTGCCGTCGGCACCGGTGATCACTTTGCTTACGCGGCCGGCCGGCCACATAGCTCTGGGCAGTGATTGATCAATAATCATGACGACTGTTCCTTCTGTCAAATTGTCTCTCTCCTTTACCCACTTCTGGCGGGTCTGTAGAGACGGTAGGTAGTGCAGTAGGAATGTCCTTTGTTGTGCACTCTCTATGGTAGTGCAATCATCTATGTTGGGGTCTGCGGAGATAACAGTGCTCAATCCACAGAACATAGGTTTCTTATTCTCAGCCTCCTCTTGACTGGCTTCCCTCGGGATAGGCGTGGGCCACTCTCCTTCCGGGAGCTTTAGGAATGCTGGGCCGTCACTGTAGACATTGCGACGGGTGAGGTCATCTAGGGGCATTCCCCGGGTGATGACGTCAGCTGGGTTCTGTTTTGTATCAACGTAGCGCCACTCTGTTTCTCCGGTTAACTCTTCGGTTAAGTCTTGAATCTCGGTGACTCTGACTCCCACGAAGACTTTGTACTTGCATGAGTCCGATTTGATCCAGGCGAGTACTGTCGTGGAATCTGACCACAGGATTGTTCTAGACACCGGTATGGTGAGCTCACGTTGGATGAGCGTGGCTAGGTGCGCTCCGGCTAGGGCTGCGCAGAGCTCTAGACGTGGGATAGATTGTTGCTTGCGTGGGGCTATTCTCGAGCGGGCGAGGACAAATGCTGTGTAGATCTCTCCCCCCTCTTCTTGGGCCCGCAAGTAGGCTACTGATCCGTATGCGACCTCTGAGGCGTCACTGAAGACGTGTAAGTCCATTTTACATGTCTCTGGCCTCACCGTGGGTGGGAAGTAGCTTCGGCGCATATTAACGCCTGGGAGTGAGTGGAGCTCCATCTCCCACTCTCTCCAGGTGGATGCAAGGTGTGCGGGAATGGGGTCGTCCCAGCCCTGGTCCTTGTCCCACAATGCTCGTACAATCATTTTTGCCCTGGTGGTGTACGGTAGAATACATCCTAGCGGGTCATATTGTCGGGCGAGTGTTGTGTACACACTCCGTCTGGTGGTCGGCGCCGCCGCCGGCCTTCCCTGCTCCGTAGTCAGGGGCTTGTGTCTGTAGTGAAGCGAATCTGTTTTGAATCGCCACACCAATCCCAGGGTCATCTCCTGGGCTTCTCCCGGGATTGTAGCCATCCAGGTCTCGCTGCTGGCTGCCTTGTCCTCGGAGGAGAGGCTGCGCAGTACTTGCGGATCGCTGCTGGCCCACTGCCTGAGATCAAAGCCGCCTTTGATCAATGAGGCGCAGAGTTTAATCAGGAGAGCCTCGGCTTCTTCCTGGGTTGAAAGGCTTTGTAGACAGTTGTCTACGTAGAAGCTGTTCTTTACGCTGTGTCGGACCTCTTCGTCCGCTGCTGGGTCCTCTGCTACATGTTTCTGTAGTGCAAATGTAGCACAGCAGGGGCTGCACGTCGTTCCGAAGGGGAGGACTTCCCATTGGTAGATGGCTGGGTGCTCATCTCCTGGCTTCTCTCTCCATAGGAACCGTAACAGGGGCTTGTCCTCCTCTACTAATCTCACCTGCAGGAACATTCCTTTAATGTCCCCGCTGATGGCCACCTTTTCCTGGCGGAAGCGGAGTAGAACGCCGAGTAGGGAGGGGCCGAGTGTGGGACCGGGCAGTAACTCTTTATTCAGATTTTGGGATCCGATCTGGTAGCTGCAGTTAAATACTATGCGGTCTTTACCGTTGTGATGGACCTTGTGGTGAGGCACGTACCACGATTCAGTGGTCTGGTCAGCCTCTTTAATGTCCATCTTTGTGACGTGTCCCGCTGTGATGAGCTTCTCAATCTCGGCGCTGTATACACTCTCTTGGGCGGGGTTCTTGGCTAAGCGCCGCTCCGTGTTCAGCAGGTACCGTTCTGTGGCGTCTGTCTTGGCGTGGAAAGTAGGCATTCCTTCTCGCCGCAGGAGTGGCGTGGCGTATCTCAACACGCCGTTGACCGGGACTCTCTTGGTCCTTGTCTCGAGGAGGTGAATGGCGTAAATGTCATCTTTAGAGCGAATGTCTTTCTTTCCGTTCTTAAAGGGCATTTGTTCCAAGGTCCATAGCCGCTCTACGTGTTGCAGGAGTGCGGTTTCTCCCTCTGTGACTCGGGAGTGGAGACATCTAGTGGCTGTACTTCGGTTGAGAGATTTGGCGAGCGGGCCTTGGAGAGTCCATCCCAAATGGGTCTCGACTGCTGCAGGACAGCCTCGGGGTCCGGTATGGACCCGGTCTATCGGGACAATGAGGTCTGCATGGTCGGAGCCTATCAACAGGGTCGGCATAGCATTGTCTATGAGCGGGATCGGTAGCTTGCGCAGATGTGCATATTTCTCCATCAGCTTGGCGACGGGGTATGTGTACCGCGACAGTCCTATTTCTTGGCTGGTGAAAGCGTCTGTAATCTGGTACCGTCGCTCAGGCTGGCCGCTTGCTGCGATAGAGAATGAGACATTCTCGCCCTTTATCGTCTTCAAATCTCGTCTTATTGTCCGAATTGTCATTTGGGTTTCGCTTCCCCGCAGCCCTAGCTGGGCCGCAGCGGAGGCGAGCATAAGGGTCTTCTCTGACCCGTCATCGAGGACGGCGTAAGTGTCCAGGACTTTATTCTGGTAGCTTAGTGTCACACGCACTACTTTTAGGAGTACTCGGGCTCCACTGCTGCTGGCGGGATCGATGTACATGACGCTCGCTTTGCTGCTGGATGGTGCGGGTGAAGGGCGCCGTCTGTTACTGTCGTGAAGTATGTCCAGATGGGCTCCATCGCACTTGGTGCACCTTTTCTTTAAGCGGCATTCGGCTGCCATGTGTGAGCGCGCACAGCGAAAACAGCGCTTGTTGGACTTTATCCATTGACTTGCTTCCTCCGCGTTCAGCTTGGGGAAGGAGTCACATTGCGCTAGCCAGTGTTCTTTCTCACAGTAGGGGCACACTATCTTCCACTTCTCCGTTCTGGAGGGGGTACTGTGGCTCCTGCTGCTCGGTACTGACTCCGATTGGTGCATCACAGTCACCGATCTTCTTCCATCATTTAGTCGTCTGGTTCCTTCTCTGGAGCCAGGGGTGCTCCGTCCGAATGTATCTAGCCGTAGGCTGCTGACTTCTCTCGCCAGGAAGTCTGCTAGATCGAGGAGGTTCGGTTCGGGGCCATTCGGGTCTCGGTGGTCTCTCTGCCGCCTAAAACGCTCCTGTCGAGCGGGCGGCAGCTTCTCCAAGATCCTTTCCACATTTGAGTTGGCGTAAAGTTCATGCCTCCCCTTCTCTCTCTGCGCTCCCAACATCCCTACCAGGGACTGCACTCTGATGGACAGGTCGTCCAGTGCTCGATTGTCTATTGCTGGGGGTAAGCGGTCGATGTGTCGGATCTCCTGGATCACGTAATCCCATATGCGCCCATACCTCTGGTCCAATGCTACCAGCGCTGCTGTGTATGGGGTGGTGGAAGTCGCGTAGGCGAGCGCTATATTATGTGCGCGGGGTACCTTTAAGTGCTTCAGTAGGATGGCGTATTTATGGCGTTCATCCAATACATCCACCAACATGGTCTCCAGACACATGCGGAGTTCTGTATACTGGGCCCGGTTCTCTTGGGTGAAGTCGGGTACCATAGGCGTGCCAATGTATGACGCTGACTGTGGATACATCGGCGAGCGTTGGGGGAGAGGCCTCCTAGGCGAGTCTCCTCCCGCTCCTTGGTATGGGCTGGTACCGGCAGTGTACCATGGCTCGCTTGTCCAGGTGCTGTTCCTCGGTGCGGGTCGTGCGTCGTGCTCACCCGTGTATAGAGTCGGGGGTCTGTAGCGCAGCTCCGCGGGAGTATAGCCTGGGCTGTACCGGACCTCCTGGTCCGGTAGAGTACTGTGCTGTCGTCGGGCGCGGTTCTCCTCCTCTTCCTCTTCGTCTTCAGTTAGGTCATCCAGTGCTTGTAGTCTCTGGTTTAGCCTCTCCACAGGATATGCTGCTCCTTCCCGGTTGCTAGGTCTCGCTTGGACCGGTGGGGGGAGGTGGTCTGTGGGGGGTATAGACCTCGTCTGTTGGTCAAGTTCAGGGTTGTTTACTCGGCTAGGGGATGCCGCCCTGGAGGTGTGTCTAGACGAGTTCCTGGAGCCTCTGGCGGAGGGAGAGGGTGTTGTCCGTCTGATCAGCTGTTCTATTAGTTGCGCTTGCTGTCTGTCGCGCTCTGCGTCCCGTAGAGCACCAGCAGCTGCTCGCTGGCTGTCTGCTCGGTCTCGGGCCACATTCTCTTCCATCTGAATGCGTCTTATTTCTAGACGTATATGCTCTTCTTCGCTCCGCTGCTGGATCTGCAGTCGGTCGCGTTCAGCAGCGGCGTTCAGGCTGATGAGGAAGGCCTGCTGTAGGGTCCTCTCTGCCTTGCTGGGAGAAGGCGGTTGTATAGGGGAGCCTTCCCTCGGGGTACTCCTTGCGGAGCCTTGGAGCTCTATCTCCACGGTGCTCTCCCCGTCTTCTTCCATGCCGAGTTCTCTCTCGGTAGCGTTGTATTTCTCCCGGGACTCATCGGGGACTACTTCTTCAGTACTGGCGGGGTGTGAAGTCATGTCTGGTTCCCACTGGTCCCCACCGTGAGCTTGGTCAGTTACATTAGAACCCGTAGGGGCCTCTATGGTCGGGGTAGTCTGGGCGTTGGGGTTAGACATACTTTTACTTTCTAGTTTTACCGCGTTTACTGTTAGTAGAAGACTAGGTTGTTGACTGACAGCGTAAGCCTCTAAGTACTGAGGGAGCCGTCGTTCGCGCTGCGGGCGTTGGTTAGGAGGATCGTTTCGTGGAGTGTTCATCATAGGCCATTTCAATATTAATAACACTATATTAATATTACACTAATTACCATCCGGCTCGAAGGACCAATTGTAACTGAGGGGTACAATTCCCTGACTGTATTGTTAGATATGATACTTACTACCACTACCTCTTGTACTTTAGACTCTGGCCACCCAGTACTAGGCATAAATAATTATGGTAAACACTCCCACGTAGATGAAACGATCCAACACAAATGTACCAAGTCGAAAGTCTGCGTTTAATAATAATTAATACATAGCAAAAGGTATGTAGAGCAATCACTTAATTACATTTATGATTTGAAATAGGATGCACTTTTATGGCAAATGAGTATTCGTTGGTATATCAATAGAGAACGTCCAATCTCTGGTGGCGCAGGCGGTAAATATACAACCTGGAATATTTAAGGAATAATAGCAATGATACTTTAATGATTATAGAACTGGATACACTAGGGGGGAATTCCGGTCGCTTGTAAGACAACTGGAGAAGGGGGGGGGGGGTAGAGTCTGGCTGTATCCGTCTGGCCGAGGGTATCCTGGGAGAACCCACGGTTGTGCGGCTCGGTGCCTCAGCGATCCTCGATCCACAGATGAAAGCAGTTGGACTCTCTGTGGGCCGGCTTCCTCCGGTCCACGATGGAGAGACGTGAAGCGACCTCGTCGTGTAGAGCGTCTCCTCACCTGTCGTCCTCTCCGGGGGGGGGGTTTCCAACACACGGCAGTGTTGGTCTTTATCCATAGAATAATCACTGTATACAAAGCATAATCCGTGCCTGGGAAGGCGGGCTGTCGTCGGTAGAATAATCCGGTATGCAGGTCCACTCGCTCGTCGGCTCTGGGGCTCCTCGGGTGCAGCCTCACATGGGGGTCGGCCACCCTGGATAAGCAGCCAGTTCTACCCGAAACGATGGGGGTACTGACTACGATAGTATTCTCACCGCACGAAGCACTACATATGAATAGACTATTATCAGCTTAATAGACTACGTCCAACTCGACGATATAGTGCCAAATATGACTATTCAAATATTAATATACACAATGTCTCAATACCGATGGTAGGCCGAACTTGGCCTTACTCCCACACGTGGCGTCGCGGGGAGGCTTTACGTCTGTCACTCTATTGGAGGGTAAGAAACTGGACTAAAAAGGAAGTCCTACTTTAGTAGCGCAGTATATATACGCACTATGAACAAATAGTACCATTAGTGGTGCGGTAGCCAGATTCCTACGCGGAACTAGGACTTGTTCGTACATGTTGAGCGGTACGTTTGAACTGGGTCTGGGGGGTATGGCAGCCTGGCACCAAGGTCTCGACCAATAGTAGAATGGAGACTATTATGGGATGTTCAGTAGGCTAGAATGGATATTCAATGCATATTGTACAAGGAATATACAAGGGATATCAGGGAATATTAGAGAATATACAAATACAATTAAATATATATAAATAAATATATATATTCGGTTTAATCTGGCCCTTCACAACAGATCTGGATCGATGTATTGTCCCACCCCTAGGTGTGGGTGTATAAATTGTGTTCGTGGTGGTGTACAGTAGGTACTAGGAGATAAGGGGTATCTCAATAGGCTAGAGCGGGACGCGATAGCCATACGAAATATAACAAATGTTATTCTGTGTCCCCATAGTGTTCATTGTCAATGAAGATTTTTTTTTAAATAATCGGATTTTAAAACCAAAACTAATATATATATATACAAATAAAAAAAACACTCAAGGGGAAGCGTATGTAAGATATCGATGGCTGTTAATACCAGGTAAGAATGTTGAAATGTGAGAGGTGAAGGTAAGATCTACCAAAGTGAGATATCCCCTTGACAAGAGTTCAGACAGGGCCACTCTTACAGCAACACACTGCCCCCATGTGGACAGTTAGAAAACATACACCTCATAGGACGCATGGCATGTCCGATTAACCCCAACAAAACTCACGAACTGGGGAGCGGAGGGTGAGGACTCAGGAGGAGACGACGAATTTACCAAAATAATACATGCCCCACACGCGTGTAGCTTTATGCCCATGAGCCATGACGAGTCCCCCGCCCCATAATCTACTACTAGCAAATAAATGTGCTTTCTAAAGTGAAACGATTCAAGACACTATGTCCCTTTATTAATGTACTGTATAGCGTGTGGGACTGTGGGTGTGTAGTGAAATTATATATTCTGATTCATTGGAAGACAGCCCAGAAGACCATTCTCCTACGCGGAGAGTTGGACGACGTTCCACTGTCAAACAGGCTGTGTGACGATGACGAGTTTTGCGTAGGAGTGTGCCAGGGAGACCCTGGCTCTATGATTGGACGAGCTGCACGTCCATCATGGGGGAACGCTGCCGAGAGTCAAAAGAGAAAGGATTGATTGATTGATTGATTGATTGATTGATTGATTGATTGATTGATTGATTGATTGATTGATTGATTGAAAAGTTTATTAACAGATTGCAGAATGGGTACAGTACAGTACAGTACAGCTCAATACATACAATTGTTAAGGGGATGCAGACCAGAGAAAGACTTTCGTCTTGTTTACATCAGGGTCCCCCATTTTCAATTCATCATATGACACACACGACATACAGATAGACAGTACTGCTACGTCTATACATTTTATGACATACCATATTTGCAAATACAGTACTGTTTGTGATACAAAAAGTGTCCAGAAAAAGAGTGTATATACATTTGACGTAGAAACTGTACATTGGAGGAGGTTGGGTATTGGGTAGGGCGTTCCACATTGATGTGGCATAATTGCGAAACGTGTTTAGTCCCTTGTTTGAGCCGAATCTGGGTTTAACATGATTTGTGGAGCTCCCTCTGGTGTTGCGTGTGATTGTGGTATTCACTGACCTTTGGGAAGTATTTTGACATGTACATGGGTACCTTGGTCGTGTAGTGTATCTTGTAGACCAGGCCCATTGCAAGTTGCTGTACTCTGTCGTCTACTCTAAGCCATCCTAGGTTGTCAAAGTGGGCAGGGGTGAGGTGGGTTCTAGGAGTCAGGTCAAGGACAAGGTTGAAGAAACAGGTTGAAGTGGACAACTAGAAACAGGTTGAAGTGGACAACTAGCAGTAAAACAGATAGGATAAAGTTAATAGTTAAAGTAGCAGTAAAACACATGGTATGAAGGGGTTGACATTGGGGGAAGTAGTAAGAGAGTTAGAGAAGGGGGTGGTGAGTGATCAAGAAGGCCAGAGTCAGCCCACAGGAGGCAATGAGTGACTCATAGATTAGGTTTGGATAGGGTGGCGATGAATGAATGAATGAATGAAAACTTTATTTAACAGATTGCAGAATGGGTACAATACAGTACGGCTCAATACATACAATTGTTAAGGGGATGCAGACCTGAGAAAGACGTTTGTCTTGTTTCCATCAGGGACCCCCATTTTCAATTCATATAGACATTTATGACATACACAACATACATGACATTTATGGCATAGGGACATATAGGTATTTAGTACTGATACATTTGTGACATAAACGGTATTCAAATATACAGTAGTTACCCCTAGATCCTGACAGAGTATATACATATGATGGGGAGGGGACTGTACATTAGGAGGGGGTGGGTGGGAGGGAGAGAAATATACATACGGCGGGGAGGGAATAATATACATGCGGTGGGGAGGAGACTGTCTATTAGGAGGTGGTGGGGGTTTTGGGCCTTTTACGGTGGCCAGTTTCGAATTGCAGCCTCCCGTAGGTGCTCTTTAAGAGCGGTTTTGAATGTGGGTAGTGATTCACATTCCTTTACAGCTTTGGGTAGGGCTAGGGTGACCAGATGCAAAAAGTCCAAAAGTGGGACAACAGTAAGATTTTGGTGGGACAAAGTGGGACAACAGTAAGATTTTGGTGGGACAAAGTGGGACAAATAGATAATGTAATTTTTTTTATTAGAATAACTGCCATGGTCTTCACTGAATAGATTTAAATCAAAGGCTAAAGGTTAAATCAAAATAAATACAAATTAAATACCACCTAACATCTGTTTTAAATATTCAAACGTCATCACTTGACAGGAATGTCTTGTGTTTGATATTCCCTGTTAACACAGAACTAGGGAAAACAGTGTAGTATAATACAAAAATAATAATACAAATAAATTGTGTTTCTATATTAGAATAACTGCCATGGTCTTCACCGAATAGATTTAAATCAAAGGTTAAAGGTTACCACAGTCGGCTGACCTGTATGAATGGGAGTGTTGTACTGTGTGATAGACGCTTGTTATCTCAGCTGCAGTGACCTTGTCCGTCTGGCTATCATTGTTTGGTTTAAAAAGAAACGTATCCATAGATCTGGATGTTTCTTTTTGGTGAGCCACTTTCAAGTGAGACTCACGTCCACTGTGGCGCTTCAAGTCGTATTCTCCTCCATGCGCAATTGAAAACGAACTATGACACAAAACACAGAAAGCCTGCTGCGGATTGCCTGACATCGGCCTCACCCAGGCATGTGTCGTTTGTCAGTCTTGGTTGTAACTGCAGGTCCGTTTCTTTTTACTGCTTTCCATATTGAACTAGTTCGCTTGTAATGTTGTTGTGTTTTTTTTTACCAATCAGATTTGCGATATGAGGTAGCGTCACAAGTTCAACTCTCACGAGCAGAGCAGTGCGCTAAATTACTATAACCAATCAGATCTGCGATATGAGGTAGCGTCACGACTCAGTCTCAGTCAGGGGCTTTTAGACGCATGTTTTTTTTTGGCTTCGAAAAGAGGGACATCCTCTCAATATGAGGGACGTGGGACATTTGGTCAAATGGTGGGACAGTACAACCAAAAGGGGGACACCTGGTCACCCTAGGTAGGGCGTTCCACATTGTTGTGGCATAATTGCGAAACGTGTTTAGTCCAGACCCGGCGCCATGGGCGGGCATTGGGGGGCCTGGCCCGCCCACTGAGTCAGCTGTGCCCACCCTGAAAAAAAAAAAAAAAAAAAAACATTTTTTTTCAATCAAAGTCGACTATCCACATCCTTAGTCGGGGACAGCCCTAGTGGGCACTGATGTCAACAACAACACTACTGAAGCTAGCACGGCACTCTGTGATAATTCGTTTTCTACCCTCAAGAACATCTTTACAGAACATCGCCTTAGTATGCTTCATCGCCGCAAGGCCAATTTAATTCAGTTGGCATTTGAGAAGGACTTAACAAAAAAGTTCAGGAATGAGTGGAGGGGCAGTGTTTTAAGAAGATTTCACTCTGTCCCCAAACGCTGCTTGCCGCTCTACTAATGATGGTGAGTAGCCTGTGGAGGAATTTTGTTTGCTTTTTTATGCACCTTATTTTTGTCAGTTCAGTTCAGTTTGTCAGTGAATTCAGAAGTGTTGAATAAATGGAGACTTTTCAAAGATATAGAATAGAATAGAATAGAAATGTATTATCCTGAGGGAAATTTGACACTGCAAATCACTCAACATTAAACATTTAGACAGAACAAGTCACGAATAAGAATAACAAAACAAATGGCCTAAGAATAGAATAAAATGAAATAGAATAAAAATAGAATAAAAGATACAGTAAATAAATACAGTAAAAATATACTGAAGTCTACAGTAGGTGTAATATTGCACAGTGCTGTTTAAAAAGTAAAAGTCCAGGAAGATGGTAACTGTCACTCTGTGCTCAGTGATGCAGTGAGGCACAGTGATGCATTGTATAGTCTGATGGCTGTCGGAATGAAGGACTTCCTGTGCCGTTCAGTGCTGCATTTAGGTAGTGTGAGCCTATAACAATACATGCTCCTCCTGTCAGCCAAGTCTGTGTATAGTGGGTGGGAGGGGTTTTCCCTGATGGCCTGGAGCTTAGCAAGGCTCTTCCTCTCCGCCACCCTCGCTAGGGCGTTCAGCTACACCCTAACCACGCTACTGGCCTTCCTGACCATCTTATCCAGCCTGTCTGTGTCCCCTGCTCTCAGTCCGCTGCCCCAGCAGGTCTGTTATATATATCCGTTCAGTCTGTTTTTGTATAAGTGAATGTTCTTAAGATAGAGAAATTAGATTTTTCAATTGCCTCTCTGCTGTTTAGTTCAGCACCGTGGGCAGCGCCAAGCAAGCCACAGCGCCGTTGTCCCAGCTGAAACGTATAAAAGGGAACCTGTGTTGAAAAACCATTGTGCCCCCCCCCGAGAACATTTTATGCCCCCCCACTAATTTGTTTCTGCAGCCTGGTCTGGTTTAGTCCCTTGTTTGAGCCGAATCTGGGTTTTACATGATTTGTTGAGCTTCCTCTGGTGTAGTGGTTGTGGTATTCACTGACCTTTGGGAAGTATTTTGACATGTACAATCATCATAGATCTAGCCTCTTTATTTTGCTCTCAAAGTGCACCAGATTTATGCATTTAACTTTAAGGGATGGGTTTTTTGTTTTGTGTGTTATGGGGTTTATTGGTTTTCTTTATTGTTTTCTTTTATTTGCCGGGTCTTGTTTATCCGGCCAGTTGCTGGGATGCAGATGTACAGTAGCTGGGATTGCGACCCGACATTAATTCCAAAGAAGAAGAAGAAGACATTGTAAAATGGATTGTACAGTAGGTGGCGGTATGCGCCTTTTGTGGTCGCGATCTGCCATTAAACCCATTGAAGAAGAAGAAGAGGTTACGCTGAACTGCACAACTGTGTGAGCAGCTCGCTAAAGAACCAAATACCGTTCGCAATAGGAGGACCCAAGGACACAAACTGGTGAGCACTCCGATAATATATGTATTATTCATTGGCGAAATATTCTCGAAATAAATTCGAAATAAAGAGCTCTTTAGTTAGGCGAGAGAAGAAATCAATGCGCGAGCTAACTGTGGTCAGTTGGTGGTAACGCTCTCATGATGTAGCTGCTAGCTACTGTAGCTAACTGTATAACTGACCGGCTAACGGTTAGCTACAGTACACCACGTGATTAAACCCACTCCCCATTACACAAACCCACACATGCAGCACACGATTGACAACTGTATTTATTTACCCTTTCATGAATCTACTTAACGTCAGAGTACGTTAAGTAACGTTGAGCCATAAATGTCATGTATGTTGAGTATGTCATAAATGTCTATATGAATTGAAAATGGGGGACCCTGATGTAAACAAGACAAACGTTTTTCTCTGGTCTGCATCCCCTTAACAATTGTGTGTATTGAGCTGTACTGTATTGTACCCATTCTGCAATCTGTTAAATAAAGTTTTCATTAATTCATTCAGAGACGAGTAAGCCAGACAACTTACCAACACAGCTAATAATAATAATAATAATAATAATAATAATAATAATAATAATAATAATAACAACATTCTACCACTTGTCTGTTATGTTTTGTCCTGGCTGCCTGCAAGGTGTGTCTAAACACAACACAACTTTGGCTGTTGCCAGGGACATCTTCTTGCTAACGTTATTACGTTACCAGACACTTTTCTACAACATTTGTAGATTATTTTTAATTGTAAAAATAACTAAACAAGTGCCCACAGTGAATTGTAAAACCCACTAATGGCAATGCTGAGAAGTTGGATGAAGGTTAGCTTGTCATCATCATGCCTGTGTGGTGTTGTCTTCAACGTGGAGCTGCACGTTGTAACAACGCTCTAGTCTCCTCATCTATATCTATAGTCAACATGATGATACAGTACAAATATCTATGTTAGTTGAAAGTTATCCCCTCTCACTGTCTCTCTGGCAATAGCGATTTTGGCTTCTGTGACAGGCGTGTATTCAATACGTTGCCCAGTAATAATTAATTGATTGATTGAGATATTGATGATTTAATGGAGTAGATTTCTAGGTCAGATATTGCCCTGATACACAGGACTCTTATTTCTGGGAGAAGATCAAAGCGTCCTGTATCAGGGCTAGGTCGGCCATAGTTTGATTGGATTAGCCTAGAGAACCTAAACAAGACTGGTTGATCTTGTGTAGTCTATTTGACAGCAGTTTGTTCTTTTTACTGATACTGAGAACTGGGAGCAGCTGAAACATACACACAATTTAATAAGGGTCCTATCTCTGTTTGTATGTTTCTTTGCAGATTTAACTCGTATATCCGTTTCTTGCCTCTCCTCCATTCTGAGAAAAATGGAACAACTCAAGCAGACTCTGGTGTTCTAGTTAGAGCTGCCGCGGTATTGATATTTTCCTTACCGCACGAATTTGCGAAATATTTCCTACCGCCGCGGTTATTACCGCACAGTGCGCACAAAAAAAAAAAAAGGTAACACAGTTTCAATCAATCAATAACAACATTAACCAGACTCTTGTTGCGTCTATTCTGCCAAAGCTAACGTTACCTCTCATTGTGTATTCTACCAAGCAAACCCGGGTTTAACGTTACCTCTCGTGTATATCGGCTGACGGTGGTATTAGGCTAATAACAACAACAAACTTAACACATCAGCGATCTTGTTGTGACACTAAACTCTCCGCTCGGTGGTAAATTGGGTTGATGTCGGTTTTGTTTCATCAATAAATAAGGCAGAATACACAGTGAATCCATTCTTTTTTGTTTATTGCACTTGGTTCTGTCGCAAACAAATCCTGAATGAAATGCATCCTTAGCGAGGCAGTAAAGATGGCGGCGCGGCGTTCTGTTTTTGTTCAGAGGCTACAAAGTCAAAGTGTGACGCGTCTCTCTTCTGACCAGTCAGTGGTCTGCAATGTTTCACATGACTTTTCTGGTACCACTTCTACCCAATAGGGTCGCTTGGAACCGAGTAGGGTATATCTGCAGAGCCGCAAGCCAACTTTATTATTATGATAAAAAACAGCTGTGACGCGGTATTCAGCCTAACTCTGCGGTGAGCGTGATGCAACAGCGATACCGCGGTAATGCGGTTATCGCGGCAGCTCTAGTTCTAGTGGCTTAACATCAGGGTGGAAATAAACATGTTTCAGTCAGAAGGACCTTCATCTGGGTATTTTGTCCTTCATTATCACAGAGGGAAGCGGCTTGCTACTCTCTAAACTTAAATTAAATAATATTTGTCCTCCAAGGTAGACTCGGCATTATTTTCTGCTGTTCATTGGTTTTGAATATAGAGCACCCCTAGTGTCATAAGTATTACACACACTACTGTAATTAGGAAGTAATTTCTTGGATCTTCCCACTTAGGTTGAGAGAGTCAACAGCTTTAAGTACCTCGGAGCCTACATATCCGAGGACTTGACATGGACCACACACATTGACAGTGTTGTGAAGAAGGCACGACAACGCCTCTACTTCCTCAGGCGCCTAAGGAAGTTCCAAGTCAGTCAGAAGATCCTTAAGAACTTCTACTCATGTACAATAGAGAGCATCCGGACTGGCAACATCACCTCCTGGTTTGGGAATAGCACTGCACAAGACCGAAGCAGACTACAAAGAGTGACACGTTCAGCCGAACGCACAATTGGAGGGGGGCTCCCCACCCTCCAGAACATTTACAACAAGCGTTGCAGGGGCAAGGCTAAGAGAATCATTAAAGACTCCAGTCACCCGAACAACTGCCTCTTTGAACTGCTGCGGTCAGGCAAGCGATACCGGAGTCTCAAGGCGAGCACAGAAAGACTCAGAAGAAGCTTCTATCCCCAGGCCATCAGGCTGCTAAACGAACAATGAACACTACACAACAACAACCATCAAACGCACATAGCACACACATCCACACGCACACACTCACTTTAAACAAACACACTGTAGCAGTGTAGCACCCACTCCACACACTTTATAGCACACACCCACTTTAAACAAACACACTGTAGCACCCACTCCCCACACTTTATATTTATTGATGAAGGATTGCACTACAACTCGTACACCTTACTGTAAATTGTACCTAAATTGTACCTCATCCCATTTCTGCTTTGCACTATATAGTACTAGAGCTGCCGCGATTACCGCATTACCGCGGTATCGCTGTTACATCACGGCCACCGCAGAGTAGGCTGAATACCGCGTCACCGCTGTTTTTATAATAATAATAATAAATTACCCTCCTCTCGTTGGGCTTGCGGCTCTGCAGATATACCCTACTCCTCCATCGAGGTTCCAAGCGACCCTATTGGGTACCAGAAAAGTCACGTGAAACATTGCAGACCACTGATTGGTCAGAAGAGAGACGCGTCACACGTTTTTTACGTCCTGAATGTTAGCTCATCACAACACTGCTAATAACGTTAGCTTTAACTCTCCGCCGGAGTGGACTACCATCGCTCTTCAGGAGTACTAAACGAGACATAATGATTTTACTGTCTGCAACGAATGTTATAATAAAAGCCCTTCGTTCTATACACTTGTCTGATTGAAAACTTTATTAACAGACCGCAGAATGGGACAACTCAGCACGCTCTGAGCAAAGAAAGGAACTGAGATATGAATAGAGTATTGCTTGCCTTGATATGGTCCGGTAAATACGCTGATGTTATTGAACGTATAACTATATAATGTTAATGCCACCAAACTAATGCCTTTATTATAAAGTAGTAACTTTATAGTAATAATAATAAGAAAGGGTCGGGGGGGTTAGGGGTAACCACCCCTGCCCGCGACACCGAGTGAACTGCGCACGACCAGAGGGGAAACTTCGAATCCGTGTTTCACTTTCAATAACTAATGCGTGCTTGCCGAATCCCAAACAATATTCATGCTGCAAAGTCATCCTCTAAAGATAGACATTTAGACTAGAGGCAGGCTATATGCTATAAAGAGTAGACTACTACTAAAAAAAAAATGCATTCAAACTTTTTTTTTTAAAAGTAATAACCGCGGCGATAGGAAATATTTTGCAAATGTGTGCGGTAAGGAAAACATCAATACCGCGGCAGCTCTATATAGTACTGTACATTAGTACACTGCATAGTATTGTATATTATATGGTAACTCAGTTACGTCTATTCTGCATCGAACATTGTACATATGTCTAAGTCTGAACACTGACCTCATTTTCTACCTTTTTTTTTTTTTTTTTTTTTTTCCCTCCATTTTCCTCCAATTTTCTCCCATCCCAATGTTAGTCGTATGCCAATTCCCAGTCCCTTCCTGGTCGCTGCGCACTTACCCCCCACAGTCAGATCATCTGGGAGAGTGGAGGCTACCACGTGCTTCCTCCGACACACGTCCAGCCAATCACCGCTTCTTTTCACCTGGCAGCGCGGATTCTCATTGAGAGGGCGTAGCGTGTGGGAGGACCACACTATCCCCCTCACGTCCAATCCGCGCTTAGCAGGCGCCCCGACCGAACTGTAGGAGTCGCTGTTTACAACGACCCGGACCCACCCCGCCAGCTTCTCCCACCCTCTGATACAGCCAATTGTATCAGTGCAGACGGCCAGCCAAGCTGGTGACAACCCCGGAGCTGTGAGCTGGATTCGAACAGGCAAATCCAGCTCAGCTCCGGGGCTGGTGACGAACGCAATCTCCGCTCGGCCACCTAACCGCCTCTCTCATTTTCTACTTCTAAATTATACTATGTTATTTGATACTATCTTGTCTAGCACAGTCTCTGGAGCGTAACAGTAAGAAGCATTTTGTATGAAAGTATTCTGTACTTCTGTATGACAACTATTAAAGAAACTTGAAACTTGAGGAACATGTTGGCTATATATATGCATTTCACCATGGGGTCAGTTGTGCCTCTCAGTCATTTTAGTCTTAGTCAACTAAGGCTTTTAAAAAAATGTTTGTTAATGAGTTATTTCCATTCCAATGATAAGCACATCTCTGGTAAACACACAATTTAAAGGGGTCCTTCTGCCTTTATTCTATGTGTAGAATCTTAGTTTTACAGATGTGTTGATGGAATCAATTAATCGATTCATCGAGAAATGCCTATTGACATTCTGGCAAACCACAAGCCATGATGCCGCACCTATTAATAGCTCATTCCTATACTGAGGATATTGGCCCGGCTAAGGTTGCTCCTCCATCACCACCCCATTGTCAGATCTCAGTGGAATCAACAGACTATATAACATTAGTTACTTTTAAAGTAAACTCAATTATTTGGCTTCATCTTTCTCCTTTCTTAAAGTGTGGCTGACCTTCTTTTTTGTATGTTGTTAACTTGTTTCCCTGGCTCACCGGACCAACTAGTCGACACATTGGTGTTTTAAAAGAAGCAAAATAGTTTAAAAGTAGTTGTTGTGTCTCCTGCTCCTTTTCCTTGCCTCCACAGGAAGGGCTCAGTGCAGCGTGGGTGCCCAGGGATCCACTGCCTGAGTGTAGGAGGGGCGGCACCCGAGACCCCGCAGGCATGAACGACGACAAGGGAGGCCTGGTCATCTTCACGGCCAACTCACACCCCTCCAGCCGTGAGCTGAGCAAGAGGATCTCTGAGTGAGTACTGTTGACACACACACACACACACACACACACACACACACACACACACACACACACACACACACACACACACCAACAGATGCACAGTCATGCACAGACACACACACACACCAACAGATGCACAGTCATGTACAGACACACACACACAGACACATACACACACACAGTCAAACACAGACAGACTTGCACACACATACAAACAGATGCACACACACAAACAAACAGACACACAGACAGACGCACACAGACAGACACACACACAAACAGATGTACACACACATGCACACACACGCAAACAGATGCACGCACACAAACACAGGAGGCGTGTAAACATGCCCTTGTGCTTCAGTTTCATTGATCTATACAATCTTCCTCAAAATCAAACAAGCTAACTGCCTGTCAATCGAAAATGGACTCTGCAAAGGTTATATATGAGGTAGGAAATGTATTCAGCTTCAGCTTGTAGACTATAGAACAACAACAGGTGATATGAGGTAGGAAATGTATTCAGCTTGTAGACTATAGAACAACAACAGGTTATATGAGGTAGGAAATGTATTCAGCTTGTAGACTATAGAACAACAACAGGTTATACGAGGTAGGAAATGTATTCAGCTTGCAGACTATAGAACAACAACAGGTTATACGAGGTAGGAAATGTATTCAGCTTGCAGACTATAGAACAACAACAGGTTATACGAGGTAGGAAATGTATTCAGCTTGCAGACTATAGAACAACAACAGGTTATACAAGGGGGAAATGTATTCAGCTTGCAGACTATAGAACAACAACAGGTTATACGAGGTAGGACCTGTATTCAGCTTGTAGACTATAGAACAACAACAGAAAACTATGTCTATTTGGGTGGAAATGTGAATATAAACAAAAGTGGGCTGTTTATAAGAACCTTTTTTTAATTGGAGTGTGTTTAATGTTGAGTCTGTGTGGACTGTTTATAGAACATTATTTGGCCTTGGTTCTCAGACAGAAGCAGAGGGAACACAGAGCAAGTTATCTGACGTTAGGTATCCTATTAATGTGGCCATGAAATGTTCCTATACAGACCTTTTCCTTGGAATTGCGTTGCTAGGGAACAGCTTGAGCCCAAGTTTATTTCCTGTCAGCTATTTATATGAACAAACACTGCAACAGGAAATACACTTAGAATGTTGTCAAGTTGTAAACAGTCTCTACAGTGTCATTACACGTACTTGCAATGGACCTGTCTCAAACCCTGCCCTCTTTTCTTGATCCTCCAATCACAACTGTCGCTTACCTCGGACAAACCAAGTTTGTCCGAGGTAAGCGACAGTTGTGATTGGAGGATCAAGAAAAGAGGGCAGGGTTTGAGACAGGTCAATTACAGAAAGAAATGGGAACGCTGGATGGGTTGACCGGACCGACAGAGGTTCTACAGTTGCTTCTAGAATACTAGATAGTGATGAGGGAGGGAGACGGAAGACAGTGTGACAACAGGAGAGGGAGGAGACAGACCTGATCCAGCTTAGCAAGAGTATATAGTAGGTTTTCCCAAGCAAGCATACGCATAATCTATAGCAGACAGATGGGACTCTTCTTTTTACTTTTTTCTTAGTTTCTCTCTCTCTCTCTCTCTCTCTCTCTCTCTCTCTCTCTCTCTCTCTCTCTCTCTCTCTCTCTCTCTCTCTCTCTCTCTCTCTCTCTCTCTCCCCCTTTGTCTCTGTCTTTCTCTCTCTCTCCCCTCTCCCTCCCCCTCACTCTCTCTCTCTCACTCTCCCCCACTCTCTTTCTCTCCCTTTATCTTTCTCAGACGGCTAGGGGTGGAGCTTGGCAAGGTACAGGTGTACCAGGAAGATAACAGAGGTAAGATCAACCTTGACCCCTCTCAGGGTTCCTACATAGGTATGGAAAAGCATGAAAACCATGTGATATGTATTAGGGCTGTCACTAACGATTATTTTGTTTTAGATTAATCTGTTGATTATTTTATCGATTTAGTCTATTCATCTAAACGATTACAACAATAATTGATTCTATTTGCAATTGAATATTTCAAAATGTTTAATGAGTATCCTCATCCTTTTTAGCTAAAAAACGACCAGCCAGAGAGATTCTTTACTGGCCAAAAATTATAAATGGCTTTTTAGTACATTCCATGAATTATTATAATGTATTGTGTGTTATCTCTCCACTCCACGCCATGGTAGTGCTTGTGCCAGCACAGGAGATACGATTAAAATAAAAAAAATTATATATAGGCTATATACATATTTAAATCAATATCTTCCTTTTGAATAAAATAGGCTCAGGAATCAGCATAAAGCTAATTAGCCTAATCCATGTCAAAAAGAGTAGCCTATAGTAAATGTACACACACACACACACACACACACACACACACACACACACACACACACACACACACACACGAGAGAGGGAGAGTAGCTTATAGCAGACTTAATGATTTTACAATATTTTTTCGAATGAAGTGAAATACATCCACCCACCCATACGGATCACTCTTATAATAAATAAATACATAATAAATACAAATCTTTATCATTTGTATCTTTATAATGCAAATGACAATGATACATCACTGCTATCACAGACTGAACAGTAGGGCTCGGTATTGTTTGGATTAGTCAGATTCTGACAATCATATAAAAAAAACATAATTTCCAAAAACCATCATTTAAAACAACACCGTTTCCTAAACCATGTCAAAATCAATACTTCCCTTTACTTTTCTTTACCATGCAAACAATGAATAAAGATGGGCGAGATACATGGTATCAATAAATGGGAAAGTACTGTTAATACGTTTGCTTTATCAATTTGGGGATTCCATTTGTGGGTACCGCTGGTCCGGTGCTAATCTGGCTGGTGAAAGAGTCCTTTGATCTTTGTCTGCAAATCCATTCTACTACACTAGCGGCCGTTGTGCTCGGCCCTGCGCCACACGCGGGACACGGTCACGAGACGGAGATAGGTAGCAGCGTGCCGGCTGGTCAGCACGAGGCTATTCCACTTCCTCGCTTCCCCCCGTTAGGGGCTTTTTGCAGTTCTCTCCACTCCTGGCTTTTTAACTAGCACCTCTCTCTTCCTCTAATCCTGATATTATCCAGCCAACTCCTGTCATGTGAGAACCTTGTATGGCGTGAGCTGTGAGCGATAAGGGGGAGGGGGGCGGTTCAATATGCAAAATGTATGTTTTGCAAGTGGTAACCAAATAACATCCCTGCCCAGTTTCTCGGGGGGAATTATTTGTACTTCTATACGGCCGCCCTTACAGAGTAGCGCATGCCAGGGTGGTTCCATACAGCCCTGCTCCTGAAGAGCTTCCCCTGAACAGATGGCAGCATTGTGCTCCTGACTGACTCTGCTGTGCTACCTGGTCTCTAGTGTCTCCTGCACACTGTATATTTGGACTCTACCTCTAAACAGCTTTACCTGAACAGACACTTGAGTTGACGGCAGCACTGTGTTACTGACTGACTCAGCTGCTTGCTTTTTTGCTTTCTCTACTGTATATTTTGGAACCAGCGTTTCTCTACTGTATATTTTGGCACCAGCATTTCTCTACTACTGTATATTTGGACCCAGCCCTACTCCGTAAACAGCTAGGAAAAAATACTAGGATTTCTTAACACAAGCGTGGCAACCCTGTTGACTTTCTTACTATGTTAAAGCATTACTGTGGCTCAGACGTCACAAGTTGCTGCTACTGTAACTACATTAAAGCGTACTGTGGCTCAGAGGTCACAAGCTACTGCTAACTATGTTAAAGCCAACTGTGGCTCAGAAAAGCTAACTGAACAGACATTACAGCAGAGGTTGACCGCAGTAGAGCTCTATTGCTTGACTAATGTCTAATTTGGCTCTGGGCATTTTGTTTTCTACCGGTAATAGCTCTTTTATGTCGGAGGCTCATTGTTGGGATGTCTCGTGCTATAGTTACAGAGGGAGGGAGAGAGAGGGAGAGAGGGAGGGGGAGAGAGGGAGAGAGGGAGGGAGAGAGAGAGAGAGAGCGATCTCTCTCTCTGTTGCTCTCTGGTTCTCACGTCCGGTCCCCTTTGTTTCCATAGAAACGCGGGTGCAGATCCAGGAGTCAGTGCGAGGCAAAGATGTCTTTATTATCCAGACTGTGGCCAAGTATGAACACACGCACACACACACACACACACACACACACACATACACACACACACACACACACACACACACACACACACACACACGCACACACACAAACACAGTTGAAGATTACAAGTAATCATTTTATGCTACTCCCTTATAATTTCTGTCTCTCCTTTTACCAATCCCTCTCAACATTCCTTTTCTCTCTCTCCCTCTCCCTTCCTCCTTCTTTTCTTCTCTACTCCTCCCTCCCTTGCATCGTCAAACCTATTTATTTTCCTCCCTCTCATCTCACCTTGCTCTCTCACTTCCTCTCTGCTTTCTCCTCCCCTCTATCTCTCCCTCCTGCCTCCTCCCTCCCTTCTCTCTCTCCTCTATTCCTCCTCCGTCACCCTCCTCCCCCCCTTCTCTCCTCTATTCCTCCACTCCGTCTTCATCCTCCTCCCACTCATCCTTTTCCCCGTGTTCCCTTTTCTCGTCCTCATTCTCTTCCCCCATTCTCCTCCTCTGCCCTCCTTTCACTCCTTTCACTGGCCCGCTTCCTTATCCCCTTCACTGCCTCTCCTTCCTCCTCCATTCCCTCCTACCCTCCTCACCTCTCTCCCACCGTCCTCTGAGCTTCCCTCTCCTCTCCTGCTTCTCTTTTCTCCTCTCCACTCTCTTTCTCCTTCCTCCTTCCTCTCCTGCCCACTCCCTCCCCTTCTCCCTCCCTCCCTTCTTCCTCTGCCCCCCCCCCCCTGCTCTCTAACAGGGATGTCAACACTACCATCATGGAGATGTTGATCATGGTATACGCGTGCAGGACGTCCTGTGCCAGGAGCATCACAGGGGTGCTGCCTTACTTCCCCTACAGCAAGCAGTGCAAGATGAGGAAGAGGGGCTCCATCGTCTCTAAGCTCATCGCCTCCATGATGTGCAAAGCTGGTGAGACACACACACACACACACACACACACACACACACACACACACACACACACACACACACACACACACACATTCATCTGACTCCACAATATATATCTGGGGGTGACAGTTGCCTTAGAGGTCAGAGAAGTGAGCTTGTTGCTGAAATGTTTTCCAATTAAAATTCCCTGAAGGCTGGAAAAAAAATCTATGCCTGCTCCAGAGGAGAAAGACACTTAACTCCACCTGCTGTAGAGGAGAAAGACACTTAACTCCACCTGCTATAGAGGAGAAAGACACTTAACTCCACCTGCTGTAGAGGAGAAAGACACTTAACTCCACCTGCTGTAGAGGAGAAAGACACTTAACTCCACCTGCTGTAGAGGAGAAAGACACTTAACTCCACCTGCTGTAGAGGAGAAAGACACTTACCTCCACCTGCTGTAGAGGAGAAAGACACTTAACTCCACCTGCTGTAGAGGAGAAAGACACTTAACTCCACCTGCTGTAGAGGAGAAAGACACTTAACTCCACCTGCTGTAGAGGAGAAAGACACTTAACTCCACCTGCTGTAGAGGAGAAAGACACTTACCTCCACCTGCTGTAGAGGAGAAAGACACTTACCTCCACCTGCTGTAGAGGAGAAAGACACTTAACTCCACCTGCTGTAGAGGAGAAAGACACTTAACTCCACCTGCTGTAGAGGAGAAAGACACTTAACTCCACCTGCTGTAGAGGAGAAAGACACTTACCTCCACCTGCTGTAGAGGAGAAAGACACTTACCTCCACCTGCTGTAGAGGAGAAAGACACTTACCTCCACCTGCTGTAGAGGAGAAAGACACTTACCTCCACCTGCTGTAGAGGAGAAAGACACTTAACCCACACTTGAGTTTCATTTGTCACGGCATACAAGTATAGAGTGAAATGCGGGGGGTCTCGCCCGCAACGATTGTGCATAATACAATAATAAGAATCCAATAGGATGAGAATACGACATTTGTGCAATAATACAAGTAATCAAAGTAGGGCATATCAGGTATATGTACATGAGTTTTACAAGAGCATGGTAAGACATGCTAGGTCCTGTGATTAGCTACGGATTAGCTATGGATGAGGCACTTGGTCTTTATGTACACTGCAGTGCTATACAATCAGGGTTCCCACGGTACCACAGGCCTATAGATCATCACTTAATATGGTACCTGGAAAATCAGGAGGTAGTATGGAAAAAAATTTCAAGGCAAGCGTGGGAACCCTGACAATGCTATATTATACAATCTCAAGTTATACTATTTTTTAAAGTGACCTTTCATTTTGTAAAGTGACCATAAGTGTGAGTGTGTGCAGCATGAGTGTGTGTGTGTTCATGTTAAAGTGGCTGCTAGTGTGTGCGCGTGTACAGTGTGTGTGTTGTGTGTGTGCTCATGTGTGCTTGTGTGTGGAGAGTTCAGTGTTCAAGACTCTGATGGTCTGGGGGAAGAAGCTGAGCCGAAGTCTCTCTGTCCTAGTTGCTGGTGTTCGCAGGCGTTTGCCTGACCGCAGCAACTTGAACAGGCTGTTGTTGGTACAATGCTGTACTGATCTGCTGAGCTGACCGCTTTCTAATCTAAACTTGCCCCTGTCCTTACTGTTAATGTAGCTGATTATGTTAATGATATTTTGTGTGTATAATACAAATGGATAGAACCATCGTACAGTGAGCAAGCTCTAGTGAGGGCTTAGGCCAGATCCATCAGTTTAGCTTTATGATCTTTGCAAAAAGAAACTTGTAAAATGTAAGAGCTACCTTTTTCTGGGATGAGCTACCTTTTTCTATCATACATTTGAGATGTTTGCCTTTTGCAGCACTCCTCATAGACCTTTTTTCACAGTGGCTATTTCGACATGTCATAGCAGAGTAAACTAATAACGTTTATTAGGGTTCTGTTCCATGTAGGTGTTCCAGAGCCGTTCCAACACCTGGGCCCCGGGACTGGAACACCTAAATGGATCAAACCCCTAATTAATGTAGTTGGTTATGCCCGTTTACCCTGCTATGATGCGTCAAAATGGCCACTGTGAAAAGGGTTTGTTGGAATCCGCTTTTGTTGAAGTGCATTGTTCTTATCTCTCCGATGATGTGTGTGTGTGTGTGTGTGTGTGTGTGTGTGTGTGTGTGTGTGTGTGTGTGTGTGTGTGTGTGTGCAGGTCTGACCCACCTGATCACTATGGATCTACATCAGAAAGAGATCCAAGGCTTCTTTAACATCCCAGTGGACAATCTGAGAGCATCTCCCTTCCTACTGCAGTACATACAGGAGGAGGTGAACACACACACACACACACACACACACACACTCTCACTTGCACACATACACACACACACATACACACACACACACACACACACACACACACACACACACACACTCTCTCTCTCACTAGCACACATGCACACACACTCAGTCACGCACACAAACACACTTGCACGTTTACTTGCCACTTTTGGGGACATTGCCTTTACTTGCATTAATTCCCTAGCCCCTAACCTAACCCAGTACCTAACCTAACCCTAACAATAACCACTTACCCCAAAATCTAATATTTCCAAACTGGGGACACTGCTTTTGTCCACAAATGGATGTTGTCCCCATTGCAGGCTTGGCATCATTAAAGGTTATTAAGGAGAAAGTGAATCTGTCCATTGATCTGTAGTTTTCTTCTTTGTGGACCAGATCCCGGACTATAGAAACGCTGTGATTGTGGCCAAATCTCCAGCCTCTGCCAGAAGGTAGGCTCTCCTCTAGCAGTGATGCCCAGGAGGGGCTTGTTTGCTGTGATTATGGGTTCTACAGTGATGCTGCCAGGTAGAGGTCTTCATGGGTCTGGTGGTCGTACCCAAACCCCAAAAGACCTGGAATTGCACTTTGTGGATCCGAACCAGACCCGTCGGAAACCCCTGACACAAACCCAGGAAAAACCAGCCCCAGATCCGTTTGGCCAGATTGGTCGGACCCAAGTATCCCCGGTTTAGAGTGGTGTGTGGGGATGGTCGCTATAGGAAGTGGTCATAAGAACACTTTCATCTTACCTGGTAACGTTAGCCTTCTTCTGGCTTTTCCCCTGGTGACATTAGCCTTTCCCCTGGGGCTGCCTGGTGACATTAGCCTTTCCCCTGGGGCTGCCTGGTGACATTAGCCTTTCCCCTGGGGCTGCCTGGTGACATAAGCCTTTCCCCTGGGGCTGCCTGGTGACATTAGCCTTTCCCCTGGGGCTGCCTGGTAACACTAGCCTTTCCCCTGGGGCTGCCTGGTGACATTAGCCTTTCCCCTGGGGCTGCCTGGTGACATTAGTCTTTCCCCTGGGGCTGCCTGGTGACATTAGTCTTTCCTGGCCCTGGGGCTGCCTGGTGACATTAGCCTTTCCCCTGGGGCTGCCTGGTGACATTAGCCTTTCCCCTGGGGCTGCCTGGTAACATTAGCCTTTCCCCTGGGGCTGCCTGGTAACATTAGCCTTTCCCCTGGGGCTGCCTGGTAACATTAGCCTTTCCCCTGGGGCTGCCTGGTAACATTAGCCTTTCCCCTGGGGCTGCCTGGTAACATTAGCCTTTCCCCTGGGGCTGCCTGGTAACATTAGCCTTTCCCCTGGGGCTGCCTGGTAACGAGATATTACGAGGAGTCGCACACACGCTACCAATTTTATTATGTCTCACTCTGTGGACATAACGATGCACAGCAATATGCCTGATGCTTAATGTGTATTGTCAGTCAAAACAGACATTACCTCCGCTCTATCTGCAGCAGGTATCCCCGCTCATGGAAGGGCATGTCCCTAATAGTCTATGAACGCTACGCAAAGTAAGCGACATGTTGTTGGCACAATTTGGAAATGCACAAACACGAACCGCTGTTATTATCTTTTAGATGACGCAAAGCGAAGAAACCTTTTGCGGTAATGTTAAGTGTACTATCCATGCTCCACAGCTTCCAACATCCAGCTTCCTGCAACAACTCACGGGATTTCAGAGCACTTTTGGCGGACGTGTTTAGTGGTAACCAAAAGATTAATAAAAAACTAGCACCCTCAAAAAACACTTGAGTTCAGTTGAAACGGGCGAGTAATCGTGAATTTGTGAACATTTCTATGACAACAATGACCCATCCTCTTCCTATTGCCCTTCAACTGGAACAGGTTGCACACTCAAGTCATCCACTGTTCCATTACCTAGTGCCACCTTGTGGCAACAGATGCACATCACAGTACAACGGTATTACACATAACGACAGACCGGAGACTTGGGTCCTCGCGGCCCTGGGTCTGGTGTCGGCTAATAGGACCTGTGAAGACCTACTGCGTCACCAGAGTTCCCATAACCATGCCCTTTGACCACATTCAGATGTCAGCCATTTTGCTGTTATGTTATGCTCCGTTTGGGATTCCAATCGATCTGAAATCTGAAAAGAGCAAAATGCCCCGCCGTGTGAACATGGTCAATAACTGGCTATTATGGCTCGTATGCAATGGTTAGACAACCCAGCACATGAGAAGATGATGTGTGTAGTTTTTACATAATGGTTACCAACACGTGTACTACCTGAGAAGTCTATAATAATCTTTTGAACATAGTGAACTCCAGGAGAAAACATAAACACACGTTGGTTACCACACGTGGGTTGCTTAGCAACCAGTATCTTTCTTTGCATAGGATACACCACGTCTGAAATGACTATTTAACTAATCGGATTAACTAAACTACCTGTTCATATAGCATCAGCTACAACTTAAAAGACTAAAACTAGCGCTCTCTCTGTGGGAACGCGATGGGATTCATCTGGTGTTAGCAGCACTTAATATTGTTGATTTGACAAATGAAGAAGGTAGTAGTTTTGGAGCTAGTAGTACAACTTATTTTCCGTTTATATATTTATTCCTTTATTTTTTCTTCTTCAATATGTCTCTTTCAAGTCATTTTAATTTTAATTTCATTGTGCTATATTGACATGAATGTTTAAAAATAAACAGGATTGCCAAAACCAATCTCTCTCTCTCGCTGTCTTTCTCTTTGTGTGTTTGTGTATAATGTGTGTGTGTGTGTATATCTGTGTGTGTGTGTGTGTGTAGGGCCCAGTCGTTCGCTGAGCGTCTCCGTCTGGGCATAGCGGTAATCCACGGCGAGGCTCAGGATGCCGAGTCAGACATGGTCGACGGCCGACACTCTCCCCCCACCGTCAAGACCACCGGAGCCATTCACCCCAGCATGGACATACCATGTAATATAGACACACACACACACACACACACATACACATACACATACACATACACACACACACACACTGTACATCGAAATAATGTGACCCTCAGACCAGTGGTTTGAATGTGTATTGCTCAGTATCTATATACTTCTTATGAAGACCAAACCTTAGAATGATCCCCACTGGATTCCTGACCGTGTGAAAATGTGTTCTTCTTAAAAACCTCTTAACCCATTGACACCTAAATCCGCCTAGTAAAAAGGCCCTATAAAACTGCATTAAAACCCCCAGAATCTAAGCTGTTTTTTTTGAAAAATGTCAAATAATTGTCAACACCTACTAAAAAATCTTTTTCTCAGGCTCTGAAGTAGATATAAACATGGGATAAAAAACATTTGATAGCTTACAAGTGTGGCTTTTATTTACAGTTGATTGCTTTAAAATAAAATAGTATTCAACTAGAATAAAGTCAAAATCAATGAATAACAAAATATCTGAAATGTAAATAAACTAGAGGTGGGCATAGATTAATGTTTTTAATCTAGATTAATCTATCTGCAATCCTGGATTTAATCTAGATTAATCTAGATTAAAATGGCTCAAAAAAAAAAAAAAAAAACCTGCCGAAGGCATTCAAAATATGTGTGTTCTACCCAAATAATGACCAGAAGTAAGTCCTTACTTTTTCTTTCCTCCTTATGTTTCTCAGGCCAGGTGGCCCATTACACCATGAGCCCATCTCCCATTTCCAAAATGCATTACAGACTGTTTGAAAAAGCTGTTTTGATAATTGGTAATGAAATATCAAAATAATGTTCAATAAGATGTACTTGTGTTTAATAAGTTGTTTTATTCAGAAGTTAACACAAATAAATAATATTACCAGTACAGTACAGTATCTAGCACTCTCAGGAGCAAAACAGAAAGAATAATTTCAAACTTGAACTATGTTCAAGCGTGGGAACCCTGACAATGCTATATTATACAATCTCAAGTTATACTATTTTTTAAAGTGACCTTTCATTTTGTAAAGTGACCATAAGTGTGAGTGTGTGCAGCATGAGTGTGTGTGTGTTCATGTTAAAGTGGCTGCTAGTGTGTGCGCGTGTACAGTGTGTGTGTTGTGTGTGTGCTCATGTGTCAAGCCAGAAGTGGCTTGAATCAACTGCTCCAGTGGAGTTGCTCAGTGGCCAATGGTGTCAACTGTGGTTGTACTGGGCAGCTCCCAGGTGTGAATGGAACTGTGTGAATGTGAAGCAGGGTGTTCCTGAAAAAGAGCATCTGTGCTCAGCGAACCTACCCTGGGTAAATAAATGTAAAAAAAAAAAAAGGATTAATGCGTTAATTATATTATCGCGCGATACTAGTATAGCGTTAACGCAGCACGTTAACGCCGTTAACGGCCCAGCTCTAAAATAAACGTATAATAAATGTTGAATAAAAACTATTCAGAACACATTCATCACCAGGTAACATGTGAGAAACAATAAGAAGTGACAGAGAGCCCTGGTGGGGAGATCAGGGGGCTCTCTGTCACTACTAGCTGGTGTGGCTACTAGCTGGTGTGGCTAGCAGCTGGTGTGGCTAGCAGCTGGTGTGGCTAGCAGCTGGTTTGGCTAGCAGCTGGTGTGGCTAGCTGGTGTGGCTAGCAGCTGGCGTGGCTAGCTGGTGTGGCTAGCAGCTGGTGTGGCTAGCAGCTGGTGTGGCTAGCAGCTGGTGTGGCTAGTAGCTGGTGTGGCTAGCTGGTGTGGCTAGCAGCTGGTGTGGCTAGCTGGTGTGGCTAGCAGCTGGTGTGACTAGTAGCTGGTGTGGCTAGCAGCTGGTGTGGCTAGCTAGCTGGTGTGGCTAGCAGCTGGTGTGGCTAGCAGCTGGTGTGGCTAGTAGCCTGGTGTGGCTAGCAGCTGGTGTGGCTAGCTAGCTGGTGTGGCTAGCAGCTGGTGTGGCTAGCTAGCTGGTGTGGCTAGCTAGCTGGTGTGGATAGCTAACTGGTGTGGCTAGCAGCTGGTGTGGCTAGTAGCTGGTGTGGCTAGCAGCTGGTGTGGCTAGCAGCTGGTTTGGCTAGCAGCTGGTGTAGCTAGTAGCTGGTGTGGCTAGCTGGTGTGGCTAGCAGCTGGTGTGGCTAGCTGGTGTGGCTAGCTAGCTGGTGTGGCTAGCAGCTGGTGTGGCTAGTAGCTGGTGTGGCTAGCAGCTGGTGTGGCTAGTAGCTGGTGTGGCTAGCAGCTGGTTTGGCTAGCAGCTGGTGTAGCTAGTAGCTGGTGTAGCTAGTAGCTGGTGTGGCTAGTAGCTGGTGTGGCTAGTAGCTGGTGTGGCTAGCTAGCTGGTGTGGCTAGTAGCTGGTGTGGCTAGTAGCTGGTGTGGCTAGTAGCTGGTGTGGCTAGCAGCTGGTGTAGCTAGTAGCTGGTGTAGCTAGCTGGTGTGGCTAGTAGCTGGTGTGGCTAGTAGCGGGTGTAGCTAGTAGCTGGTGTGGCTAGTAGCTGGTGTGGCTAGTAGCTGGTGTGGCTACTGTAGCAGCTGGTGTGCCTACAGTAGCTGGTGTGGCTAGCAGCTGGTGTGGCTAGCAGCTCAAAGTTCACTCGTGCTCAACCAATAAGGGAGCATAAATTATAATTTTTTAATCTATGACCATATATGGACCCCCCTCTCACTTACCCGCGTGGGGTTTCAGCCAATGAAGGCGCATATCATTGGTTACTGGCCTTGAAAATGAGTCACGCTGAAAGACGCAATAATGTGTATTCAGCTGGGAACCACCTACGCACGAATGCGCATCCAGTTGTTAAAGGTATATACACACCAATGTGTATCCTGATGTCAATGGTTTAAGCTGCGACAGCTCATATCAGGGCAGATTTTCGGACTTTTTGCAACCGGCACTTTGGCGATAGTGACAAAATCCGACAAAATTCGTTCAGCGGTTCTCGAGTTGCATGCCGGTATTTGAGGCTTGTGCAAAGTACACGGTATTGCGCAAAATACCACTCCTGACTCAGGCTGCAGTAGTTATAATATAATTAGTTCCGTCAATCTAGATCCGATCTCGAAAATTATTGTGGATCGTTGTAGCCAATGAGTGTGGCTTCCAATGATACCCCATGTGGGGATGTGTGAATCAGGGATCTAGGTGAACAACTAAATTATTTAACAGGAAGCCAAATTAATTGAAGTCTAGGGCTGTCTTAAATACTTTGAAGCTTCGAAGCTTCGTTCGATGGCACAACCTTCGAACATAAAAAAAAATCGAAGTTAAAAGAAAATAAAAAATCATTTAAATCTTTTTTTTTTTTGCCTCAAATCTTGCGCCTCCATTCCAATGAAACGAAAGTAAGCGACGCCTTCCGCCTCCATTCCAATGAAACGAAAGTAAGCGGCACCTCGACTCCACCTCTCTACAACAAGCACGTGGAGATTATCTGTGTTGAAAACAACAAGGACATGTGCAGCAGACATGTCGAAGAAGCGAAGCAATGCCGTTTGTTATTTAAGACTGTCGGACAGATTTGTGTTCATTGTGCTGCTTTTTTAAAGTGTCCCGACCCATATAAAAATATGTCTTAATAAAACGTGCTTAATTAAGTCGAATTCTGCCTTTGTCTCTATCAACTACATATAAATATTTATATAATTGTTTGCTTCATAGACGAAGGTTGCAACATAATTATGTAATGTCATGTCGTTGGCTGTGAGAGCAGCCCCCACTGCACCCAGGCAGCGCAGCCGAGTGAAACCTTGTTGGCTGCGTCACAGTCACGAAAGGGGCTACTTAATTAATTAATCCAATCCACTTTATTTATAGAGCACATTTAAAAACAACAAAGTTTACCAAAGTGCTGTACAAGTCCCACAACATAAGATTAAAAATATAAAAAAAAACATATTATTATTTTTTTTTTTCGAAGCTTCGAATTAAAATCGAAGCTCGGCCCCGAAGCTTCGATTGCCAAAAAAAGCTTCGAAGGTCAGTCCTATGAAGTCTGAGAAAACTGAGTTTTTCTTTGTACACAGATTACCAAAATCACTCATCACTCATTTCTGAATGGATCTTTATGAAATTTGGATATGTATTACATAAGGCTTCAAGCTATGGCTCCGTCTGGATTTGTAAGCCATACCACCTTCTGGGGAAATACTACCTCTGGACTACTAACTACAACAGAAAAACTTGAGTAACAAGTTTTTTTAAAACTAAAGTTCAGACTCTATTACGTTAGCACTAAAAGTGATTTTTTTCTGGAATCAGAAACTTCAGAATGTCATCTTTCAAAAGAGACCATGCATGTGGTATAAGTATAAAGTATGTTGTTTTGGTTTGCAAAAAAAGTATGCAGTCCTCAAGTTCAAGTTAAAAAATGGCCACTTTTCTGCCCGCCTGTTAAGTGTTCTCAGCGGCACTCCCCCCAAATGAGGAATGTCACTGCTTGTTCTCGTACACCTAAATTTGCATACATAGATGCCCCGTCAGCTCCTTTTATAAGGGCATGCAACCACAGGACCGTGTGCACACAGAATCCACAGGCAACACGAAAGCAATTAGCCACTGATCAAAATTTGATTAGATTAAAATGTATTGTTGTCACTATACAGCACACGTAAAATACAATGAAAATAAGTTGTACACTCTGGCATCCAACTAGAGTGTAAATGTAACATATAGCCTACCTACATGAAAGCAATGTTGGATATTCACATGTTTATTTACAGAATGTAGATGTGTCCAACTGTCCATTGTATTCCACTATGGTTATATTGACGTGATTGAGTTTAGTGCTTATTTATGTATTCACTGCCATATGCAGTGTTTGTGTAGTGCTTTTATTTATTATAGGACACCATGATTCCTCGTAGAATAATGAATATAAATGTGAAACATAATTGTTAATAATACAAATATTCTTTATTATTATTATTTAAATCCGAGGATGTCTACTCTGTAGAATCGATGTCAATGCAATCACCAATGATTTCTCACAAATGAAACCCTTAAGAACACAAGCGCACACCAATCTGGCCTATCTATGACTGCTTTTCCACGTTCTTGAATCCTGTTCTTAGCTAAGAACGAATCCCAGATAAGAAACTGTTCAGGAATGCCAGAATTGTCCTGGGACCTTTGTAAGTGGAGTTACGAAGACATTTCTTCTTGACTTTTTCGTAAGCGCATTCGAGAATAAGGTCCAATGTGATTTGCCAATACTGTATAGAATACTCAGGATTGGAAATTGGCAATGAAAAAGTGGTATCGGTGTATCCCTACAAAACTGTATGCAGATGATATTGCTTTGTATATCAAAGCATGTACAAAGTGTAATATTACTGTAATAACTTGTGTGTTCTAGTGTTGATTCCTAAAGAGAAGCCGCCAATCACTGTAGTGGGAGATGTGGGAGGACGCATCGCCATCATAGTGGTGAGACACACACACATACACATAGTTACACTTAACTATGAGGGAGGTGAGATGTCTTCATATGTTCTACTGAGGAAATGGTTACAAATTGTACATCGCATCAAACAATGACTTTCACAGGACTTGTGCTATCTAAGTTCCCTAGTTACATGCGGAACTGGCCTATGAAACTTATTATAACTTTTATACAATGGTTTGTAACTATTTCCTCGGTAGAAACATGTGACTTTACTGTCAGCCCCATATGAAAATACTGACTGACTCATTATAATACTGTGTAGACACAGTAAGGCTGAGCCCGAATGTTCGAACGTTCGTTCGTTACGTTAACATTCGAATTCTAAATCAAAGTTCAAATTTTAAATTTTTTATTAAAAAAAAATAAGTATATTTCTTTTGTGTCTATTCATTCTGTTTAAACCAATGGGGTTTTTCTTCACAGTTGCAGATAAAGATTAGGCTACACTAATATTATAGTATTAAAAAAAACTGCTAAGTTATATTCATTAAAGAAAGTTGATTTAATAAAAAAAGACTAATTTAATCCGATTAATCACTTTATTCAAATTGAGGATTTAGTTTGAGGATATTTATAAATATATATATATATATTTAAATTTTTTATTTTATTAATTTGATAAATTTTTATTAAAAACGAAGGTTCGAACATTCGTTCTAAAAACCCTGACGAAGTACGAATCCCAAAAACAGGCTTCGGGGACAGCCTTAAGACACAGCTCGTCTCCCCGCGCAGGGGACATCTTCCCCGTCGCCATCTTTGGTAGCTTACCATAAAAGAAGACCTGTGTTCTGTTTGTCCTCCAGGATGACATCATCGACGAGGTAGACAGTTTTGTTGCGGCGGCAGAGACGCTGAAGGAGAGAGGGGCGTACAAGATATTTGTCATGGTAACGCACGGCATCCTGTCCTGCGACGCCCCCAGGTTAATAGAGGAGTCCGCCATCGACGAGGTGTGTTTGCTCATTTCTGTCCTTCTGGCTTACAAAGCCAGATCTCCTCAATACATAGTAATGAGACTTCAGTACATAGTAATGAGACTTCAGTACATAGTAATGAGACTTCAGTACATAGTAATGAGACTTCAGTACATAGTAATGAGACTTCAGTACATAGTAATGAGACTTTAGTACATAGTAATGAGACTTCAGTACATAGTAATGAGACTTCAGTACATAGTAATTGGACTTCAGTACATAGTAATGGGAGTTGATTTAATAGGACTTGAATATTGAAGCACAGTATGGGCTACAGAATAAATCCAATCTCTGAGGTTGAAAAAGATGGAGAAATCATCGCCGTTCCTCTCTTCCCTATCCTCTCTCTTCATATCCTTCTCCCCTCACTCACTCACTCTCTCTCTGTCTCTCTCTCCCTCCCCATCCTTTCTCTCCCCCCCCTATCTCGCTCCCCCTCTCTCTCTCTCCCTCCCCCCTCTCTCTTTCTAGGTGATAGTGACTAACACCATCCCTCATGAGCTCCAGAAGCTGCAGTGTCCTAAGATCAAGACAGTGGACATCAGTATGATCCTGTCGGAGGCCATCAGACGCATCCACAACGGAGAGTCCATGTCCTACCTGTTCCAGAACATAGGAGTGGACGACTGAACCCCCCCCACACACACACACACTAAGTACATTAATACACACAAGCACACACACAGACATGTAGTCTCCATGTCCTACGTGTTCTGCAACATGGGTGTCATCAATTTAACACACACACACACACACGCACACACACACACACACACACACACACAGACACAGAAAACACCCATACCAACCTCCATGCTCTACTGGCAGCTATGACTGAACAAAACACCAAAACACTGAAGCTAATGCATACCACACACACACACAAACAAACAAAGCTTACATGCCAATCTCCATGTCATGTGACAAACAATCTCAATGACCTACCTTTGTTTTTATGGGTACTGATCTCTCAGCATTGATATGGATGACTGAAGACACACGCATACACCAGGGATGCAAACTTGTCACCTTTCAGCGTTTTTGAATTTGGGTGCGGGGTCATTCATCCCTCTGATCGTTCTCAACTCTTTCTTGTGACTGTGATGCTGGTGGCATTTCCCTGCGGACCAGCGTACACTCTTAACTCATTGAACGCCAAAAACTAGTATACTTGTTTTTGGCTCCCATGCGTTCACCGCCAAAAACAAGTATTTTTTTTTAATTATGGCGATCGCCTAGAGCGAACTATTGGAGATTATTAGTTGTAATTAGTAGTTAATAAATATAACCATAAAATAATTTAAAAATAATAATAATTAATAAACATGTCTTCTGCTTTGTCACCTTTTTCAACCCTGATGAGTTTGCATCCCTGACACACAGGAACACACACACTATATATACTATATCACACAAAGTGATAATCTTGTTCTACACCTGTAACTAAACATAAAGAAGGATGAGTGAAACACACACATGCTAATTTTGCCATATACCTCTAGGCTCTAGCTAATTACATGCAGAACAAACACACACACACACTCTGATCTACCTGTTAACCCACTTCCATCTGCATGGACTCATCACTCACCCATGAACCCCCTTCCCCCAGCTAAACAGCCGATGGCTGCCCCTGCCCCCCCCCCCCCTCCTCTCCCTTTCCTCGATTGGAGAAGTAATTTTTTTTTTTTTTTTTACTTCCTCCATATATTATATGGGTCGTGTTGAAATGCAATCACTCAAAGTGTGTTGAAATATTATGTCTGTTTGGGCAAAACAGGCCATAGAAATATTAGAATGTCTCTTTTTAGATGGATATACAAGTGCCAGTGCCTTCTGAACACACACACACACGGCTGGGTATCACACAGCGATACATACATACATACATCTCAGGTTCTCAGTCGTTTATGGGCGTCTTCACCAAGCAAGTCAACCGAATTAGTCAATTTGCTTTTCAAGAAGAGGGTAACATGTAAAGATGTCACTGAAGAAAATAATTGACTCAATCACCCTGACAGAAACGTACCTTCTTGGAACCGGCATCAAACTTCAACCATTAGGACTTGTATCGGCACATTGGAGAGAATGTGTATAGAATACGAAGCCCAGCACTACACACTTAACCTACAGACCTTCTCCACTCCTACATACACACTCACAGCTCAACAGAAACTAACTCATAGTGACCATAGCAACTAATATGCAGGTTTTTTAAACTAATTATGTGAATGACTTGGCGTGACTGGGTACGTGCGAATGCATGTTTTACGCATATGTGTAGTATTAAGTTAATGGGGGGGGGGGGGGGGGGGGGCGCTCAGTTTCACTAGGCTCTGTCTGAAATGTGCTACTGATATAAAACGCTGTATTGTAGGCCTCTTAGGCAGCTAGCCTTATATGTCTGTGTGGTTGCCATAGCGATGCCAGGAGACACGGATTAGAGTAAAGTTCCCTTGGAATGCTGATCCGAGGTCAGCCCTGCAACATTCCTTGCTAATGTTAAAATTGGAATTCCTCCAAAATTGCACATTTTGAACATGTATGTTACTATAATTTCCATTCAGCCCTGTGCAGGGAATTCAATTTAATATAATAATATTGCATTTCCCTTGATACTGAGATACAGGGATGTTAGAATACTGAAAACATCTGAATCGCTGAATAGCAGCGGACCAATGTAATTTTGATGGAATTCTCCTTCAAGCTTTAGGACAGGAAGCTTGAGACGAGGGCAGATTGATCCTGGATTATTACACACAGTATATCGGGCCATAAACAGACTAGTCTGCGGGAGATATAGCTGAGTTATAAGAACCTGCCGTAGAAGCAGGACCGCTGACTTGAAACGGCGTCTGCATTGAGATCAGAACTTGACTGAAGCAGGTCTTTGTCGTCATGGTACCAAAATGTGTTTCCAAAAAAAAATGTATTGTATTTATTTTCAGCACTGAATGAATAAATGATGTATGAAAGAATAAACTTGTGGTTTGTTTTTATTGATGGGGTGTGGGTAATTTGCAGTGATAATGTATGACATTTTGGATTACTCTTGTAGTCTGCAACACTTTGCAGTAGACTAGTTTGCAGTGATGAGATACTTAGTCTAATGATGGAAAGGTCAGAATCGTACAGTGCAAGTCCTATGAGACCAGAAAATGATGCAACATGTATTAATCCCATAGGATTCAATTGCAAAGATATGATCAGCGCGACTAGCAAAAACAAGAAAGTGAAATGAATAGCTATGAGCAACAGCTGTTGAATGAGGATGATTGTCTCTAGCACCTAGTAAATACTAAGAAATACATGTTAAAACATCATGCATATTACCTCTACATTGAGGTCCATAATTATGTTTTGCCACTATTCCTATCGCATTAAATATGAAATGCCAGGGTTATTATGAGTGAAAAGTGAATGATATGTATAGTTGAATACTCGACTACATGTCCATGACATGAGATGGCCTGCAGATGGAGCTACAATATAGGGTTGTAGTGTAGTTTCAAGTAGTGCTCTGCAAGTAAGAGTTTGTGTGTGTGCATGCAGGCACCATGACTGAGTGCACCTTAGTATTGAGTCATTGGCTCATTGACAGGTTGTCCTACAGGAAGTCAGAGGTCATTGTTGTGTGTCCTGTCTTTGTCTCACGTGCCGGTCTGCTTCAGTCTCAGGCTGCAGATGTTAAGGGACTTTGAAAGCCACAAACACTGAGTTATAATAATATAGCTCATATCTTACATACAACAAGAGATAACACACTGAGTTATAATAATATAGCTCATATCTTACATACAACAAGAGATAACACACTTGAGTTATAATAATATAGCTCATATCTGACACATCCGGCGCAGTCATGAGCAGTCACTGTCGCATTACAGAGAGCTCTCACCATCGATCCAAAACAACAAGGTTTTGTGCACATTTTCTCCTCCTCATAATATGGATTACGGATTTATACCTCAATTCATCAATGAAGCAACATCAAACAGAAGTGGAGAGAAGTGAAAACGGATTTAACGAGACCCACAGTGACTTCTACCTTCTCAATGGCTCTGAAAAGAAACATCTACACGTCGGAACGGCGGCTATACACACGCTACTAACAGCGAGCCCGGCACGTAAGAACTTACCCCCGAATGGCAGATTGGACCGTAGGACCATGATCATCCTGGTTCTACTACTTTCGGGAGACATTCATTTAAACCCAGGCCCGGTCTTGACCAGAACTCAGGCGAGAAGACTTGGTCTGGCAGCGCAAGAAGCGAAGGTGGTTTCCATCGCGACCAACAGCAACATCAACAACTCGACCCGTGGCAACATCCACTGCGCGGACGGCAACTGTTCCCCAATGACGCCGCAGCAGACGAGCACACGTGAGGCAGAGACGAGAGGAGGTGAACCGAGGGTCGAAACCATGACGACCAACTCGACGCGGGATTTAAACATCTCGACGCCCGATAGCCGGCTAGCTAGCAGAGCTAACAACGGAAACATCCAGGAACGAGTCCTTTGTTGTTCCAGCACGGCGCGGGACCCGACCCCCCCTCCCCCCTTCTTTGTTGTTCCAGCACGGAGCGGGACCCGACCCCCCCCTCCCCCCTTCCCACCCTCAACAACAAAGCCCCCCAGCCCCACACAGAGGAAGAGATCACAAACGAACAATACTTCGAACCTGCCAACATCAATGAAATAACCAACGCCAATGGACTGAACATTTTTCACATTAACATTAACAGCTTAAAAAACAAATTGGATGAAATCAAACAATTATTCATAAATGGTAAGGCAAACATACTGTGCTTCTCAGAAACTAAGCTTGACGATTCTGTAAAAGATCCAGAGATAGAGATTGAGAACTACTCAATAATTAGGAATGATAGGAACAAACATGGAGGTGGTGTCTGTATGTACATACACAAGGACACCAAATTCATCAACAGAAATGACCTGAATCATAAATCAATTGAAACTGTATGGGTGGAAATCCTATTCGAAAGGGCGAAATCCCTACTGGTTGGCACAGTCTACAGGCCGCCAGATCATAGTGACTTTTATGATACACTGGATGGGTGTTTAGCTGGAGTTGAGGATGTAGACAAAATTCTTATTGGAGACTGGAACACGGATATGCAACGAAAAGATGCACCCGTCTTCAAGTCATTCAGTAGGTTTTGTGATCTGCACGGCCTCAGCCAGCTAATCACCCAACCCACACGTGTATGTGAATCAACTCAGACTACCATTGACCTCATTCTGACCTCCGACAAGTCCAAGATCTCCAATAAAGGGGTTATAGCATGCGGGTTAAGTGATCATTATATGATATTCTGTACCCGCAAAAAACTAAAACAAAAGGCTGGCTGCCACAAAACAGTCACATCTAGAGACCTCAAAACCTACTCTAGCGAGGCCTTTAACCTTGAACTGGAGAGCCTGGACTGGTCAGATGAACTCAATGGTACACTGGTTGAAGAAACATGGCTTGGTTTCAAAACCAAATTCTCAACAATACTAAACGACATGGCCCCCCTAAGAACCACCAGGGTAAAAAATCGCGCTGAGCCGTGGATGCACTCCGAAATACTGGCCGCTATGAAAACCAGAGACAAAAAATGCTCTGAGTTTCGTAAAAGTCAGTCAAAGCTTACTAAAAGCACGAGCAGTGAACTCCAAGCCCACGTGACTGAACTCAAACTAGAAAGAAACAGACTAAGAAACGACGTAAACTCCATGATCAAAACTGCAAAAAAGAATTTCATCAATGACAAAACTGAGGAAAACAAAAACAAACCATGTGAACTTTGGAAATTACTCAATAATCAACTAGGATGCAGTAAAAAACTTAAAACCAGATTCTCAAACATAAACATAAAAACGGACAACACGCTCATCACAGACAAGCTGGATGTAGCCAATTACTTAAACATTTTCTTCACAAACATAGCCACAACACTGGTAAACAAACTACCCTCCCACTCAGGGCTTTATGGGGTAGAACACATAGTAGCTTACTACAAAAACCTAGGGGTCCGCAAGGACGACTTCAAGCTGGAAATGGTAACAACAGATGAGGTACTCAATAAACTGAGCGCCCTCCAACCTAACAAGGCCACTGGCCATGACAACATCCCCTCCAAATTCCTCAGAGACTCAGCAGCCGCCATCACCCCAATCATCACACACATAATAAACCTCTCCATAAAACAGGGACACGTCCCCAAGGACTTCAAAATTGCGAGGGTGACCCCTCTGCACAAAAAGGGCAGCAAATTAGACCCAGGCAACTACCGCCCTGTTTCTATTCTCACCTCCATCTCGAAAGTCATGGAAAAAATAGTCTACGAACAGGTCGAAAAGTACCTAGCGGAAAAAAATCTAATCTACGAATTCCAATCTGGTTTCAGAACATCCCACTCCACTGACACATGCCTTCTCTATTTGAATGACCACATCAAACAAGAGGTGGACGCAGGCAAATACTGCGGCATGGTCATGCTGGACCTACAAAAGGCCTTTGACACGGTCAATCACTCCATTCTGATTGACAAGCTAAAAGCAATTGGTTTTGATAGTCTATCAGTGAGCTGGATGCAATCCTACCTTGAGGGGAGGGAACAGATGGTGGAGGTAAACGGTACCCTATCCCCCCCTCTCACAGTGAGCTGTGGTGTTCCACAAGGAAGCATACTAGGACCGCTACTGTTCCTAATTTATGCAAATGACATGTCGTCAGCTTGTGACTGCAACTTGTTCCTGTTTGCGGACGACTCAGCCCTGCTGGTCTCTGACAAGAACAAGTTACAGGTTGAAAAAACCCTCAGCTCGGAACTAGGCAGAATCTGCATATGGCTCGCTGATAACAAACTATCATTACACATGGGCAAAACAGAGTCCATTCTCTTCGGTTCAAATAACAAACTCAGCAAGACCGACGGCTTCTCAGTTACAGTGGGTGACAATATTGTCACAAGGAAAGATGAAATTACCTACCTGGGTTCCATCCTAGAGGCTAATCTCTCCTGTGACAAAATGGCATCCAATGTAATAAAAAAAGTCAACCAACGAACTCGATTCTTGTACCGGATCTCCTCTCTGGTAAACAAGAATACCCTGAAGACTCTGGCAGGAGCACTCATTCAGGGGTACTACGACTATGCTTGCACCTCATGGTACCAAAGCACCTCAAAGGCGCTAAAAACAAAATTACAAACATCTCAAAACAAACTGGTCAGACTACTGCTTGACCTTACTCCTAGAACCCACCTCACCCCTGCCCACTTTGACAACCTAGGATGGCTTAGAGTAGATGACAGAGTACAGCAACTTGCAATGGGCCTGGTCTACAAGATACACTACACGACCAAGGTACCCATGTACATGGCAAAATACTTCCCAAAGGTCAGTGAATACCACGATCACAACACCAGAGGGAGCTCCACAAATCATGTTAAACCCAGATTCGGCTCAAATAAGGGACTAAACACGTTTCGCAATTATGCCACATCAATGTGGAACGCCCTACCCAAAGCTGTAAAGGAATGTGGATCACTACCCACTTTCAAAACCTCTCTCAAGAGACACCTACGGGAGACTGCAATTCAACACTGGCCCCTGTAAATATCCTAACCCAACCCCCTCCAATGTACAGTCATTTACCTAGTATGGTTTTGTCAATAGTCCAATGTACAATTTTGTTCGTTTGTACAGAGTCCCCCCCCCCCCCCCCCCCTCAATGTACAGTTTTGCTTGTTTATACAGTGTGCCCCCCCCCCCCCCCCAACCACCTCCAATGTAAATTACCCAGTATGGTTGTCAATATCCCAGTGTACCCAACCCCCCCCCACCCAACCTCCTCCAATGTACAGTTTCTATGTCAAATGTATATACTCCCTTTTCTTGACTCCTTCTGTATCACAAACAGTACTGTATTTGCAAATCTGGTATGTCATAAATGTATAGATGTAGCAGTACTGACTATCTGTATGTCATGTATGTCATATATGTCCTGATGAATTGAAAATGGGGGACCCTGATGTAAACAAGACGGAAGTCTTTCTCTGGTCTGCATCCCCTTAACAATTGTGTGTATTGAGCTGTACTGTATTGTACCCATTCTGCAATCTGTTAATAAAGTTTTCAATCAATCAATCAATCAATCTTACATACAACAAGAGATAACACTGAATTATAATAGAGCTCATATCTGACTACATACAACCAGAGATAACACACTGAGTTATAATAGAGCTCATATCTTACATACAACAAGAGATAACACACTAAATTACTTATAATAGAGCTCATATCTTACATACAACAAGAGATAACACTAAATTACTTATAATAGAGCTCATATCTGACTACATACAACAAGAGAACAATAAATTAATTATAATAGAGTGCATATCTGACTGTACATACAACAAGAGATAACACACTGACTTATAATAGAGCTCATATCTTACTGTACACACAACACGAGATAGCACACTGAACACACTATAATGTGTAATGAATAGAGCCATCAGGGTATATGAATAAAGCTCTCAGGGTATATGAATAAAGCCCTCAGGGTATATGAATACAGCCCTCAGGGTATATGAATAGAGCCATCAGGGTATATGAATAAAGCTCTCAGGGTATATGAATACAGCCCTCAGGGTATACAGTATGAATAAAGCCCTCAGTGTGGGAATGGGATTTGTCGGAGCCCAATAGCAAAACACAGGAGGAGAGAGAATGGAACGTTTAGGGTATTTTAATGTAGTTTCCCCAAGCAGACAGTTTGACAAATGGAATGTGCGACAGACAGGTATATAGGAATGTTCTTGGGGTTAGTACAGGTGCACTCCTTGTGCAGTACGGGAGAATGTTCTTGGGGTTAGGACAGGTGCACTCCGTGTGCAGTACGGGAGAATGTTCTTGGGGTTAGGACAGGTGCACTCCTTGTGCAGTACGGGAGAATGTTCTTGGGGTTAGGACAGGTGCACTCGTTGTGCAGTACGGGAGAATGTTCTTGTGGTTAGGACAGGTGCACTCCTTGTGCAGTACGGGAGAATGTTCTTGGGGTTAGGACAGGTGCACTCCTTGTGCAGTACGGGAGAATGTTCTTGAGGTTAGGACAGGTGCACTCCTTGTGCAGTACGGGAGAATGTTCTTGAGGTTAGGACAGGTGCACTCCTTGTGCAGTACGGGAGAATGTTCTTGAGGTTAGGACAGGTGCACTCCTTGTGCAGTACGGGAGAATGTTCTTGGGGTTAGGACAGGTGCACTCCTTGTGCAGTACGGGAGAATGTTCTTGAGGTTAGGACAGGTGCACTCCTTGTGCAGCACGAGGCAGGTAGACACAGGGCTGTGTCGTGGGTGAGAGCAGGGGCACTCCTTGTGCAGTATCAGCACGGGATGTCCAGGTAGGAGGGACACTGGAGCGGAGGTCCTGGGCACACAGAGAACAAAGGTTAGGTCAGGGAATATAAATGAGTACAGGTAGCAAGGCTTAGGTTCAGTCTTCTTACTTAGGAAGGTAGTTTAACACTCCCACGACGATGGAACAGGATCTGCCAGCTGAAGTACCTTCTGGTTGATGAGGGGATGAGTGACAGCTGTGTTGAGTGGAGAGCTGGCAGCGTGTGAACCCGGGGGACGGATGCTGCCCATATAAGGAAGTGAGGCTTCTGTTGTGAGTATGGGAGAGGATGAGGAGGAGTGAAGAAGGTGTGTGGAGAATGTGGAGGGAGGATGAGGAGGAGTGAAGAAGGGCTTGCTGTGATTATGACACTCAGGGTATATGAATAAAGCCCTCAGGGTATACAGTATGAATACAGCCCTCAGGGTATATGAATACAGCCCTCAGGGTATACAGTATGAATACAGCCCTCAGGGTATATGAATACAGCCCTCAGGGTATACAGTATGAATACAGCCCTCAGGGTATATGAATACAGCCCTCAGGGTATACAGTATGAATACAGCCCTCAGGGTATATGAATACAGCCCTCAGTTATTATGAATAAAGCCCTCAGGGTTACAATCAGGGCTTGACATTAGCACCCGCCAAATGCGGGTAGAATTTGGCTGTGGCGGGTAACTGCGTCAATCTACCCGCCACAGTGGCCGGTGACTTTTTTTCGATAAAAAAAAACATTGTAGTCTACAAAAGGCATCGGCAATAATTAAGTCAATCCAAGTGATACTACATAATACTACAACTCCCACAACAATTCGGAAAAGTGCATTACCGGCCAGATCCTGGTAGTGGTGCTGTCTCGAGAATGGAGTACTCCTTGTTTTCAGACCGGATGTAAAAAAAATTCATTCAGGCCTACTTTTTCTGTTAGCGTGAAGCTATGCCTTCATTAGATCGCATGGAATACCTTTTGCGACGCCAAATTCAGTATGCAGTAAAGGAATATAGCATCGGCCAATGGACATATCGATCTACCAGATGGCGATCAATAACTGGGAAATCCTTTTTGGGATCCAACCGGCCACAGGTAAGAACGATTTCACGTAGATTTCATGCTGATTAGGCCTTGTTAGCATAGCCAACCAGCCGATGAATGAATGAATGAAAACTTTATTTAACAGATTGCAGAATGGGTACAATACAGTACGGCTCAATACACACAATTGTTAAGGGGATTCAGACCAGAGAAAGACGTTTGTCTTGTTTACATCAGGGTCCCCCATTTTCAATTCATAGTGAGATCAGTGTATGATGCTAAAATGACGAATGCCGTTATTGGTAATAATCAATAATCAGAAACGACGTCCCCCGCCCCCCCCCCCCCCCCTCTTTCATGCATTCATGGTGGAACATACCGATCATATGCATTTTGATTTTAAACATATTCATCACGCTATAAAATGGGAACGTATTGATGAAAAAACTATTTAGTGTGGTGATTTTTGGCTGGTGAAAATGCTGAGTGGCTAGTGACTTTGGAAAACCACTAAAAAAGTTAATGTCAAGCCCTGGTTACAGTCATAAGGGTGTACAGTAATTGGAATTTTGAGAACTGAACACTGTAATGATGACACATAACAATAATTACCGGTAAGCGAGAGTTCTAGAGTTGTAAAAGTCAAATCCCTGGCAGCTGGAAGGTGTGTTCTGCTGTGCTGAGCTCTGCTGTGCACACGTATATATCACAGGCTTTGTGCAGCTCCTGTGAGCACCTTGGGGAACAGATGGAACATGTGACAGTCTCTTGTTGGTTTCTTTAATTTCTCTCTCCCTTCTCTCTGTATTTGATTTTTTTCTAAACCTTTTCTAACATGATTTATGAGATGCCACACAACAGTCAACGACATGCCAGAAGAGGGTGTGGGCTGGCAGTTATGTGTGTATGTACGTACTGTACATGTGCGTGTGTGTGTGTATATTTGCACATTTGCACATACATAGATGCAGGCCCATGTATGAGCAGGATGTCGGTCTGCATTAATTAATGCATAGTATGTTTATGTTTGTTTGTCAGAATATATAGCTTACATGCTTGTATAGACAACATTGATTTGTGTGTGTGTGCGTGTGTGTGTGCGTGTGTGTGTGTGTGTGTCAGGTGTCCAGTATCTCTCAGTGAGGAGAGATGGTAGCCTCCACATAGAGTGATCTGCAATCTGCTTGGGTTGGGGGTGTAAGTACTCATATTATGTGCATTACACAAACTAAAAACAGATATTGTCGGAATTACTAGAAGAAAGAAACGTCACCACCTTTGGCTGAGTCATTTATAAATTTCTTAGGATTTATTTTGGACTGGTCTAATAAATGTTTAAAGGAACACTCCAACATTTAACGAACTAAAAACAGATATTACATTACACAAACTAAAAACAGATATTGTCGGAATTACTAGAAGAAAGAAACGTCACCACCTTTGGCTGATAGTCATTTATTAATTTCTTAGGATTTATTTTGGACTGGTCTAATAAATGTTTAAAGGAACACTCCAACATTTAACGAACTAAAAACAGATATTACATTACACAAACTAAAAACAGATATTGTCGGAATTACTAGAAGAAAGAAACGTCACCACCTTTGGCTGATAGTCATTTATTAATTTCTTAGGATTTCTTTTGGTCTAATAAATGTTTAAGGTTCTTAGATGGATCCCCCCGCTGTCTCCTCCTCCTCCTCCCTCTCCTCCTCCTCCTCCCTCTCCTCCTCCTCCTCCTCCCTCTCCTCCTCCTCCTCCTCCTCCTCCTCCTCCTCCTCCCTCTCCTCCCCCTCCTCCTCCTCCTCCTCCTCCTCCTCCCTCTCCTCCTCCTGCTCCCTCTCCTCCTCCTTCTCCTCCTCCTCCTGCTCCTCCTCCTCCTCCTCCAGGGGTCACTGCAGGGTGCCACGGGGAGCAGCGTACTGGCTCATGTTAGGCAGGCCATGCATTATGCAGCAGCTTAGGCCACTGCGCTGGATCTTCATGTCCTCGGCTACAGTCCACCTGTCGCTGCTCTGGTCGTAGCGCTCCACGTTGGAGATGGTGGTGAAGCCATTGAAGCCTCCGACCACGAAGAGCAGGTCGTCCAGCACCCCGATGCCAAAGTGGCTGCGGGGGGTGAGCATGTCGGGCAGGGCCCGCCAGGAGTCAGTCAAGGGGCTGTAGGCCTCCGCGCTACGCAGTTCGGTTACTCCTTCAAACCCTCCCACCTGAGGACAGGACACATGAGAGGAATGTTTTAGTGTGTAGTTAAGGCCGGCAGGCAGGCAGACACTGTATTAATCCACTTAGGGAAATTAGGGTGTCACAGCAGCATTGCAAGTGAAGTAGATTCTTTGAGTATCAGTGCTGGTTTCAAGAAGAATTCAGACTGGAGATGGTTTTCAGAGGCAATGACTCAGTTGGTGAAAAAGGTGATTTAATGCAGCATACAAGCATAGGTTTCCACAGCATAGTAACAAAACGTCCATCCTTGACCCAGTCTCGACTAGACTGAGTCCTCTACTGTTCTCAACAAGTTGTTTAAATCCTATCTCCAATACACAAGTGGGTCTGGTCCTCCCCTGCCAATAGTTGGTAAACTGGTTTGGTCGCTGTCTGCGTGAGGTTCTAATGGGTGTGTGTGAGTCTCTGGGATGGGGGTTTCTGTCACTCAAATATTAACAACATTATACCTGATGTGTGAGTCTTAATCTCTGTCACATGGATTAGTGTGTGTCTGTCTCGTTCATCAGGTTTACAGCAAAACTGGTTCCTGGGTGGGGGTGAGATAGAGTGTGGGTGTGTGTGTGTGTGTGTGTGTGTGTGTGTGCCAACTTAATCAGGTCTGCAAAGGTCAAGCCAAACTGTGGTCAACTAGCCATTCTGAATAATGCTATAATACTGTTGAAATAATTATTACTAATCAATCAAAAATACACTAATATCAAATCTATTGGCCATATGAACATAAATTGTTACGTCATTCCTCTCTTGTGGATCAATAGGATCCACACAAGCAGAATTATTTATGTTTTAATCTCATATCCTAATTTGTATTTTTCCATATTGGTTACCGTTATTTTTAAGTTATTCCTATATTTAGCTTAACTAAATTAAACCATTAATATCTTTCAATGTATGTAACCTATCAATAGTAAGATAACATTTATATTCAGTTTTCCTAGACATTTTATTATTATTTTTTTTATTGACCTTTTTCCCCCTCCTTTTTCCTCCGATTTTCTCCCATCCCAATGTTAGTCGTTATGCCAATTCCCAATCCCCTTCCCGGTCGCTGCGCACTTACCCCCAACAGTCGGTCTGGGAGAGTGGAGGCTATCATGTGCTTCCTCCGACACACGTCTAGCCAATCAACCGCTTATTTTCACCTGGCAGCGTGGACTCTCACTGAGAGGGTGTAACATGTGGAAGGATCACACTACCCCCCTTAGATCCTATCCGCGCTGAGCAGGCGCCCCGACCGAACTGTAGGAGTCGTGTTTACAACGACCCGGACCCACCCCGCCAGCTTTCCCACCCTCTAATACAGCCAATTGTATTAGTGTGAACGGCCAGCCAAGCTGGTGACAACGCCGGAGCTGTGAGCTGGATTCGAACAGGCGAATCCAGCGTATCCGGTGTTGGTGACGAACGCAATCTCCGCTACGCCACCTGACCGCTTTCCTAGAAATTTTTTAAATGAAAATTAATATTAATCAGAAGAGTAATTTCTAAAATTCATAATAACAGAAATAATAATAATAAAAAATAAACAGAAGGAACTACCAATCAAGTTAATAATACTAAGAATAATATCGGGAAAGATAATAAAGAAAGGAAATAAAGAAAGAATGTTAACATTATTAATACAAGAAATAATAATAATCCAAGAAATTAGTAAACGAATTATAGTCCATTTGTCATACATTGAATCTGTAAAAAAAAAAAAAAAAAATTGGTGGTCGATCTTTGTCGTTGGTCTTCTTCCACGATCTGGTCTTGCTGGTCATCTGTCGTTCATTTTGTAGTGTTTGTAGTCCATCTGTCCATCTCCTCTCTTTAAGAGAAATATAGTATTTTGTTTCTCTTACATTGTGTTTTGCCATGCTGGCACACAAACGTCCTCCTCTCTTGGGGCCTCGCTGTATCTTCTTGGTCTAGTTTTCATTCTTTGTGGCCTATGGCCTCTCGATGTCTTTGCACTCTGACAGGTGTGTCGTCAGAATCCAATGTAGTGAAGCCCTCGTTTTCCGTCTGCGTCCTCCTCTCTTTCTCCCGACAGCTGTCGGTCAGGTGTCTCCTCTCTGCCATGCCCTCGATCTCCACCGTTGTTCTCCGCCGATGGTCTTTCTGGCTGAGGGCTGCTCCCAATGACAGCCTCTTTGCTGTCATCCGTCGTCTGGTGCAGTGTGCCACCCTGGGACCACCTCCTGCAGTGTGCCACCCTGGGACCACGTGGGCGATCGTACCAATTGTTGCAGGATCACCAGGTCGTCTCGGCCTGGTATATAGCTCCTGGTATATAGCTCCACCTCTCTCGACACTGTTCCACCTCTCTTGACACACTTTTGTCATCCCCTGTTGGCGTGTTGGGTCATTGAACCTGTGCATGGTCGGCTTCTGGGTGAATCGCCTTCTCTCTGCTCTGTGTAGTCTCCTTGTGGACACATAATTTGTAGAGACTCCTTGGCCATGTTAGTTGTTCCCTACTCTATCTACTCTCACTCTATGTTCATAAAAACAATACTTAACTAACTATAGTACAGCTAATTTCATATTCTGATTCAACCTTGTGTGTGTGCTTTTTCTTAATGTGTTTTTCCTTTCTTAAATATTTAGTTTTATAATTTACCCTTTTTATTCCAGATTGTTTCTGTTACGGACGGTGTCCTTATGTCTGTATATAGAGGGAGTAATGTATGTTATCTGTTGTATATATAGGCATGTTTTGTTTGTTGTTGTGTCTCCCTCCTGTGTAACATATCCCACTCTTGAGGTGTCTCCCAGTCCCAGTTGCAGCAGCAGCTGGTCAATCAGCAACTCACCCCAGTGCAACGGCAGGTGAAGCTGATTCTGCAATCAACATTCTCTCTCCCTTCATATACCCATTTTGTTTCAGTGTTAGTGAGCTCCCTGGTTCGTTTGGTTGTGGTAACTATACTTGGTCTGTGCGGGAGCTCTTTGTGTGTCTTTGGTATAGAGCTGGTGAAGGCTCTGGCACTTTGTGCTGTTAGTTAGTTTAGGAGTTATCTTTAGTGTTGTGCATCTTTATTATAGAAACTGTCTGTAGTGTTATCTTGTGTAGAGCTGTGGTCTGTTTGGCATCAGTTTGATATTTGTACATTTCTGTTTTGTTTCTAACGTGTATATTTATTCCTCGTCACCCAGCCTATGGTGATTGTTTTTCTTCATCTTTTGTTTCGCACACAGGGACATTGAGGACAGGAAGATACCCTGGGTCTACATTTTGCATCACGTAGGTGACCTACTGTTAAAGACACCAGCCTTAGAAGTGAGCACCACCACCTGTACTTTTGGGCGTCCGTGCCTGTAAGGGGGGGTGGGCTTTAATTTGCTTTTGATATTTAATTTGGTGCTCACTGGTAAGTCCTCCTTGCTCTGTGTTGCTTTGTGTTTTGTAAAATAAATATTATTATTTTGCAAATTGTCTCTTGAGTTTTTTGTCACTGCACCCTCACCTACCCTGTCTGTGGCCTTGTGTTGCGTCTCCCTACTGGGGTGCGTAACAGTTTCTCTTATCCGACAACATAGTCTGATAATTCAGCCCTGTTTAACTATTTATTTAGCTAATTAATCTTATTTCCTACTTATTGTTTCTAAAATTAATTGTACACGTTTTCACCAATACATGGTCCATCTGTTAACCCACCCATCTTGGACGCTGACTCCCACTGTAGTGTTATTTTATTCTGATTAGTGTATTCTAGTGTCTGTTTGATTACCTCAGCTCAGTTGCACAGACCTGGCCTATTACTAATTCTATGCTATTTTGAATTGTATACTATGTCTATTGTGCTTTTTATTTAAGTTGGTTTATATTTCCTAATTTACTTTACCTTGTCTTAATTTTCTATTTCACTTTCGTTCTACTTACCTCTCTTGTCCTGTGCACTCTTTCCATCAGCTCCCACCAGGCAAACGGGGTCCATGACAAATATCCTTGATTTGTTTTATTCCATTAACTTATATGTTCACTTTGTTTTTTTATATCAACTCTCACTGTGTCCTGTTTCTAGTCTTACTTTATTTGTGCCCTACTCTCAAGTGGCCTTACTCTCTGTGTGTTGTGTGTTTATTTTTTCTCTCCTGCCATTAAACATTTTCAGTCAATATGATTATAGTTCGCCAGTTTTCGGCTAACCTAATTGCAGAAAGGCTTTTTGCATTTTACATCCCACAAGCTTTTTTGAATTCGTATTCCCTTTGTCTGGTGGATTATTAGTCCAGAGCTATGAGTCTGGAGATGTCACTATTCAGTGTTGATAGTGTCCTCAACGCCTATTGCAATTTCTGTGTTTCACTCTCTTCACCTCCCCTTCTCTGTGTTGACTCTTTCAGTGAGTCTTTGCTCGCAGTGATTTTTACGGCTCCTGTAATTGTGAATGTGCCTGCCTTAGGTTGCCGCTGGTTTCTCTCCGTGCAGTCTTACCCGTCTTTGGCTATAATGAATTAATTCATTATCATTCTTCCAAACCGGCCTGTTTTCAGCGTACCCGTTGGGACCGCGTTGCTTGTTGAGGGGAGGCCTAATGGCCTGCTTTGTTATTGTCTGGTTTGAGATTTCTTAACATTTTCCTTTTTACTCCACAATTGTGATGTAGTCGCTAAGTAGGCTTCTCCTATTTCCTTTTCAAATTACTGTTCAGATTGTTTTTCAGAGACTTCCTTTGTAATTCGGCAGAAGAAAAAATGTAACTCCTAATTTGTCTGTGGTGTATATGTACGTGTGTATGTATGCATGTTTTTATATTGCTTCTAATATAGTTCTTGTGTCTCTTACACAAGCCTTCAGTTAGGTGACCTTGTTGTTGCCTGTATTCCCTGTCTCTTGATCCGTTATATATATATATTTTTACTTTTTTTTTTTACTTTATGGACGTTTGTCACAGACTCCGTTCCCCCGGCGAGAGGCTGCAAAACAGTGCAAGATCAAAAGAGACATGTTTTACTATACAACTGTAATTTCAGATACAATTTCTTCAAAATTTAGCATAATTGTTTTTCTTTTAACATTAATTTGATTGAGATCATTTGTGATAGGAATATAAAGATACTGTTTTGTTTTCGTTGTCGTTTTCTCGTTCATACAGCATACTGGTTCGTCCTGCACCTGGATTTCGTTCCCTATTTTCTAAACTAATCCATATTTCTAGCCCACTGGCCACTTCCACCTATATTTTCTCAGAAAAAGAACAAATTACTCATGTTTTGGTTATTCATAACATTCACTTCATATAGTTGTTTGAATTTGCCTAATATAGTCTCTGCCCCTTTTCCATGCAATTCTGCATTGTTGCCGTAACGTTGGCTCTCCTTCCCCTGTTTCAGAACCCATTTACTGACTTCTTCAAGGTTAGAATGATTTAGCATAAAATATTTGGACTACTTCTGCATTTCTTCTGTGTCTTTTAGTTGTCATAATTTTGACAGGTTGTAAGCATCCGGATTAATCAACCGTCCATTTTGATATCCTCTCTTTGACTCTGTCTAGTTCAGAGTCCACATGACCACAAAAGCCATTGCGGTGACAATTTTCCTCTCTCCCATCTGTGCAGCTTGGCCAGGCTGTACAGGTGGGAGACATCAAAATTGTCCACCATACCATCCTCTCTTTCCTTACCGCCACAGTAAGAGTTGATCAAAAACACTGTAGCGTAAAGGGAAATCCATGATTGGTAGTTTGCACAACGGGCTGCTACCTTACATAATTATCTATATTTCCCTACTGGGAATATTTGATCTTATCTTAATATTCAGTGAGAAAAAATTGTCAGGGTCTACACCTGGTTGACTTCAAGTCGATGTCAGAACCACTCATCAATTTATCAACCCAACATACCTGAACAAATTTACCTGGAAACATAGCATTGATCATAATATTAGCATAATATCATTTTACAAAACAAGAACAGTCATCCCATAGGACCATTACCCCCATTTTTTGTTGAATACTATAATCCAGTATTAACAACATATCTAAAATCAAATAACACTAAATTAGTTTAACTGTTAACTCCCATTCCCCATAACCAATCCCATTACAACATAACATACTAAAAACGACTTACTGGGATTTACTATTACCTTTAAAGAGAACAACCAGAATATAGAATCCCGTAAATGTTATCATTTACACAACAACACAGTCAAACAACAAGAGCACACATTATCTAAACCATCAATAAAAACAAATAGAATATATTCAATGTGTTCTGGTTCCTACCCAAATGCCACCCATTTATACTTTATAAAATCACACGTTTTAGTCATTCAAACAGTATCATTAATTTCCTATGGGTATTAAACTGTGTTCAAATATAATCTTCTTCTCTTTTCAGACCTTTGTGTCTTCCTGTTGCCACAACCGTAAAAGGTTATAAGCCTCCATTAATTTGATGTCTCACTTTCCTGTATCACAGAACCCTGTCGTCTGGTCCAGCCAAATTCTTGGATTTTATGTTAGGAATCTGTGACATCAATTATAATAGTTTTTAATCAACCGCCAGCCTAAAAGTGATTTCTTCATATTCTGCGCTGAATATGAAAAATCTATCTCAGCTCCATTTCCTAATTCGCTTCCAAGATTTATATTTGAATACATTTTATTCTAGTCTTGTCTACTTCTATATTTTCCTTGTTGGAAAAGGATTCAGCTTGTTTTTGCATTTTAAATTAATAATTGATTCTCTATATCCTCTCTTTTGACCGTGTCCTTAGTACAGGATCAAAATGTTAATACTGTTTGGTGTCAAGATTCAAGATTCAAGATTCAAGAGTTTTAATTGTCACGGCATACAGGTATACAATGAAATGCGGCTGGTCTTGCCCGCGACGATGTGCAATACAGTGGTACAACATATTATAGAATCCAATAAAAATACAGTGGTACAACATATTAATAGAATCCAATAAAACAGTGCAATAAACAGGTACATGGTGTGCCATCTCGGTATCTGTACATTAGTATTTACAGAGCATATAGGACATGCTAGTTAGCTTTAGTAGTGCAATACACTGTTCCTGATGTAATACTACTTTAAGTGGCCTTTCCTCTGGCCATAAGTGTGCGTGTGTGCGGCATGAGTGTTAAAGTGGCTGCTAGTGTGTGAGCGTGCTCAGCGTGCGTGTCGTGTATGTACTTGTGTGTGGATAGTTCAGTTTCTGTGTCTCTCAATGTTCATTGTTCAAGGCTCTGATGGCCTGGGGGAAGAAGCTTAGCCTAAGCCTCTCCGTCTTAGTCTCTAGAATTCGCAGGCGTCTGCCTGACCTCAGCAGCTGGAACAGGCTGTTATTGGGGTGGTGGGGGTCTTTCATTATCCTGCAGGCTCTGGATTTGCACCTCTTGTTGTATAGAGCCTGCAGGGGAGGTAGCGCAATACCCGTGGTACGTTCGGCTGAGCGCACCACTCTCTGTAGGGCCTTCTTGTCCTGTGCCGTGCTGTTCCCATACCAGGCAGTGATGTTTCCGGTCAAGATGCTCTCTACAGCTCCTGAGTAGAAGGACTGGAGTATCTTCCCCGATACTCTGAACTTCCTTAACTGTCTCAGGTGGTAGAGGCGCTGCTTCGCTTTCTTTACTACTGTGACTATGTGTGTTGACCATGTCAGGTCCTCTGAGATGTGGACCCCCAGGTACTTGAAGCTGCTCACCCTGTCCACGGTAGCCCCGTTAATCCTCAGTGGTGTGTGTGTCTCCCGCTGTCCTCTCCTATAATCCACGATCAGCTCCTTGGTTTTACCAATGTTCAGGAGCAGGCTGTTGTCCTGGCACCAACGTTCCAGTACCTCAACCTCCTCCCGGTAGGCCTTCTCGTCGTTGTCCGAGATCAGCCCCACCACCACCGTGTCGTCGGCGAACTTCACAATGGAGTTGGAGCTGAACTTGGCCACACAGTCGTGTGTGTAGAGTGAGTACAGCAGGGGGCTTAGAACACAGCCCTGGGGGGACCCGATGCTCAGGGTGATGGTGTTGGAGGTCTGACCCCCCACCCTGACCGCCTGGGGTCTTTCACTCAGAAAGTCCAGTACCCAGGCGCTCAGGGCGGAGCTCAGGCCTAGCTCGATCAGCTTGTCCACCAGTCTGGTGGGGACTATGGTGTTGAACGCTGAGCTGTAGTCAATGAACAACAGTCTCACATAGCCCCCCTTCTGACGGTCAAGGTGGGAGAGAGTGCTGTGCAGTACCTGGGAGACCGCGTCATCAGTGGACCTGTTTGTCCTGTATGCAAATTGCATAGGGTCCATATCACTGGGGAGAGAGGCACAAATGTGGTCCTTGACCAGCCTCTCGAAACATTTCATGACCACAGAGGTGAGTGCCACCGGTCTGTAATCATTTGGACATGTTGGGGAGGGTTTCTTCGGTACAGGGATGATGGTAGACATCTTGAAGCAGGCAGGGACTACTGACTCCGCCAGGGATTGATTAAATATGGCGGTGAACACCGGGGCAAGCTGGTTTGCACAGGACTTAAGTATGCGTCCTGTTATACCATCTGGGCCTGCAGCCTTCCTGGTGTTCACCTGCATAAATGCTCTTCTCACACTGTGTTCCGACAACGAGAGAGCGCCCCCGCCCCCCCGCGGTTGCCCCCCCCCCCTCCACAACAGCCGGTGCGCCAGTGACGTCACTAGCCAGAGGGCTAGCGGCGACACTGTCTACACCGAACCGAGCGTAGAAGGAGTTGAGTTTGTCCGCTAGAGAGGCGTCGTCGCTCCCCATTGAGGGGGCGCTGACTTTGTAGTCAGTTATTGTCTTCAGTCCCCTCCACAAGCCTCTTGTGTCGTTTTGTGCCATTTGTGTCTCCAGTTTCTCAGCATATGTCCTCTTAGCAAGTTTAACAGCCTTGCGCAGAGTGTAGACTGAAGCCTTGTATTCTTCCATATTTCCTGACTCTCTGCCCAGGTTATAAGCCGTGGTGCGTGAGTTTAGGGCTGTTCTTATAGTGCTGTCCACCCAAGGTTTCTGGTTTGGGAAAACCCGCGCCGTCTTTGTGAGGACAATGCCGTCTGCCACTGTAGTTATGTAGCTTACAACGGTATCAGCATACTCGCTGACGTCACTGGCGCTTCTTTCAAACATGTCCCAGTCTGTATCCTTGAACGCGTCACGGAGCTCGGCCTCTGATTCGTCAGACCACTTTTTTGTCTCACGTGACACGACGACTTCGCGTGATCTCTGTTTGTATGCTGGGATTAAAAAGATGGAGTCGTGATCGCTCGCGCTTACAGAGCCCATCAGTGGCGGAGCCGCTACAGCCTTGTAGGCAGCTCTGAACGGGGTGTAGCAGTGGTCGAGTGTGTTCCCCCCTCTTGTGGAGCAGGCGATGTGCTGAAAAAAGGTCGGCATCACTTTTTTCAGGTTTGCCTGGTTGAAATCACCAGTCACTATCGTCGCGGCTTCCGGGTGCTTGATCTGCTGTTTGTTGATGTGGTCGTGTAATTCCCCCAGCGCTTTGCCGGTATTTGCCTGTGGATGAATATACACAACGGATATAATGACCGCGGTAAATTCACGGGGTAGGTGGTACGGCCTGCACAGGATTTGGAGATGTTCCATATCTGGGGAGCATGAACTTGAGAGGACATGTACTTCCTTGGGATTAACCCAGAGATTGTTCGTGAGGATGCAGACCCCACCTCCGACGCTCTTCCCAGAGGATGCCGTGCGATCTGCTCTCAGGACGGTGAAATTGTCCGATGGAGAGACGCTGTTGTCCGGCGTCGCTGGCTTGAGCCATGTCTCAGTGAAACACATGATATTAACGTCTCTCATCTCCCGTTGGAATCGGACCCTCGCTCTCAAGTCGTCCATCCTTCCCTCCAACGAACGTGCATTCGCCAGAAAGATGGATGGAATTGCTGGACGGTAAGCAGATCTTTTTAATCTAAGTCTGATACCGCCTCGTCTACCTCTATGTTTCTTTCTGCCGTTTCCTTTGTTGTTGTCGTTCTCCCGCTTGATTTCTGTTAGCCCTTCTGGGCATAAAGTGTCTCCCAACTCCAATTTGAGTCCGGAGTTTAGGTCCATAAGTGTCTGGCGGTCGTATGACATACCCGCCAGTGATGTTTTAATAAAAAAAGTCGAAAAAACAAACATAATAGCTAAAAATGTGCACAATCGTCGCGGAGCTAAACCAAAGGCGACTGACCGGGGTCGCGCCATAGTCAGTCACGCATTCTCATTCACTCATTATCACATACTTTGAAACATATCATTGATTATTGTACCATACCATCAACAACAGGGAAATCACCCCATATGTGGTCTCCTACATTTGCATTAAATGTATTCAAAATATTCCCTTAAAGGGGACATGCATTGCTATTCCTAGCACTATTTGGGCAACTTTACACAATTCCTGTGAGTCTATTGAAGACATCTGTAAGGTTTTTTTTTTTTTTTTAAATGCATTGTTTTATATTTCTAATCAAGTACTCAAAACCCCCCCAAACCATAATTTTTCAGCCTCAAGATTTCAGGCTGTTATGGCCTGGCTCCGCCCATAAGCACTTTGAGTGACAGTCAGTCCACACAGTCTGCGACTGGTAGACAGAGAGAGATAGAGAGAGAGAGAGAGAGAGAGAGGGGGGGGGGGGGGTGGGAGAGAGAGAGAGAGTTAGAGAGAGAGAGAGAGAGAGAGAGAGAGAGAGAGAGAGAGAGAGAGAGAGAGAGAGAGAGAGAGAGAGAGAGAGAGAGAGAGAGAGAGAGAGAGAGAGAGAGAGAGAGAAAAAAAAAGACAGGCCGTTATTGATAAGGCCCCCTCTCTCCCTCCCTCCCTCTCTCCCTTTTTCTCTCTCTCTCTCTCTCTCTCTCTCTCTCTCTCTCTCTCTCTCTCTCTCTCTCTCTCTCTCTCTCTCTCTCTCTCTCCCTCTCTCTCTGTCTCTCCCTCCCTCTCTCTCTACCTATCTATCTCTCTCTCTCTCTCTCCCTCCAGAGTGCATGCAGAGGTGGGTTTCACTCTGCCACAGTATGAGGAAGTGGTTTCCACTCGCGGTGTAGTCAGTCTAGGTAGATTGTGGGCGGGCATTAGCTACAACCACAGAGCCAATCACATCACTGTCCGCTACCCAGAGCCTGAGTGACGTCACTCAGGCCTTCAAATCAGGATGGCCTAATTTACTGGAGCAGGAAATGATCTGAGCTGAATCAGAGCAATCCACCAATATGGTATTTAGACACAAAAACACATTGATACTAACTCCTATTACTATAATACAATGCTAGAGACTGAAAAATGACATTTATAATGCATGTCACCTTTAATATATAATTTTCAAAAAACGTGTAGTCTTAACTAGCATACTGGTATAAACCATTGTCTCTCATTAAAACATTAATCGATTTCACTCACAGAATCATTTCTTCCTTCATTATTCACTTATTGAATCTAAACACATCTAAACACATCAGTATTCTTTTCTGTTAGCGCCTGCATCCTCAACAGGTCATACCTCCCGCAGTCATTCATAAGTATGCAAGTTGCCCCATTCTTCCGTTCTCACCTTACTTAACATATAAGCTTAGTAACCACTCACAAATCCTTCTTCGCCCCACCCCTAAACTCTGAGACTGGACCTTAAAAACACTTCTAACCATATAATATAAACCAATCTAAGTCTTTGTTGAAGCTATGGAATTCAAACACACTTCTAAACACTTGATTTTCATAAAAGCAACCATTTTATTTTACTAAATCCCCAAAGTTCCTCCTACTAGTACAATATCCTACCCTACCCTACCAGCAGACGTTGCTAACAATCTTTTCCCTATTTCTGTTAAATTGTAGTAAAGGCCTCTATGAGCTGAAGTGCACTTTCATTTCATATTTTCCAAACGTGTGTATTTAACAGCAAAGGAATTTATTTATAAGCAAAAATCTACATAGTTCTAAAGAGCTAATGCCCCCTTTGATACAGTAAAAATATCAATAAAAAACAATAAAATATACATTCAACACTTGTCCCATACATTTTCACACTTCAATCATAGTTCTCTAATTTAAATGTATTTTCTGATGTCTAAAACAACTAATCTCTCCCAACATCAAGTGTCTTCTATGTGTTAGCTGTGTGAGTTTTAACCTGATACTTTGTGTATGTATATATCCGATATTTGTCTACTAAATGTGATCAATCAGGATGCAATTTCTACTGAAATGCAGCGTTTCAACAGCTCAAAAATGTCCTGTGAAGCTGTTTTCTAGTTTCTCTAACCATATCTATTTATTTATCTTGTCATAATCACAGCACGGGCATACTTCACTCCCCCTACTTTTCCCCTCACGTTCTCCACACGCTCCTCTTCATCCCCCTCTCCATCCACTACACATTCCTCCTCATCCTCTCCTTCTCCATCCACCCCTCCCTTTACCCTTATACGTCCAGCATCACTTAACTTCACGCCACCTAGCCCAGCTGCACTCCATCCCCCTAATTCACACGCGGTCAGGCACCTCACTCTTCACAGCTGCACTCAACCCTCCCCTGATGGAATGCCTACTTCTACTCCTCGACGCTGACCAGAAGCTGTCGTGGTATTAATTACCACTACCCAGGTACGACGTCTCTGCCTAAAGCTCTGCTGGATTCCATCCTTGTATTGCCTACTCTAACCTGTTCTCTCCTGTGCCCCAAAGGACCGCCGTCCCTGCCTGGATGTCTCCTGTCCCCGAAGAGGAACACTTGCTCACCCGCTGCAGCCCAGCAGCTCCCAAGACAAGAACAAGGACCACTTGCTCGCTCGCTGCCGCCACGGCAGCCACAAGACAGAACATAACCCTGTTCTATTCCCCCCAATTCCTGTGTTGCTCATTTCATTAAACACCCTTGAAACCGCTCCTATCTCCTCTCCTGTGTATTCAGCAATTGGGCTGTGTTCCAGACCACAATCTCACAGAATACCACGACCAAAATGTCAGCACCAGCTGCACTCGAGACCGAGGAGGGGGATACACATCCATCACGTAAAAGGAAGTTTCAAAGGGAGCCCGTGAGTATTATCGACAACCAGAATGCTCGGGTAGACCAACTCGCTCATTCGTTGGATGAAATCATTGCTCAGCTTACCGCTCTCGCACACGGCTCTGCAGAGCGAGACAGACTATACGGCCGTTTCGAGGCATATGTAACGGCTCAGCAAGCTCCACCAGCCTCTTCCCCCGTTGCGGCGATACCCCCGCATAGGGAACCCCCTGTCCCCACACCAGAACGCTACGACGGAAGCGTCTCTAAGTGCCGAGCTTTTTTATTCCAGTGCTCATTGGTGTTCGAACAGCAACCATACACGTTTCACAACAATAGGTCTAAAGTAGCTTACCTGTCGGCTCTGCTCACGGGCGCGGCGTTGAGATGGGCCACCGCTCTCCACTTTAATAATTCCTTCCTCTGCAATTCGTACTCCGAGTACGTCGTCGACATGCGTAAAGTATTCGACCACCCTCCAGATGGCTCAGAGGGGGCCTCCGGCTTGTTTTCGATCCGCCAGGGAGGTCGCAGTGTAAGCGAATACGCTATCGAGTTCGACATCCTCGCCGCCGGCTCCGACTGGGGGGACACACCATTGCGAGGCGCAATAAAGGACGAGCTCGCGTCCAAAGAAAAACCCACCTCCCTTGGCAAGTTAATCCATTTGGCCAGGGAACTGGACATGCGTCTTCGGGAACGTCGTCGAGAGAAAGCTAGCACCACTCGTTCGCCTATACCCGGTCCGCCTCGTTGCGCCGCCCGCGCTCCGAGCACATGGATCTCGACCGCTCACGTCTTCCCCCCAGCGAACGCCAACACAGGCTCGCCACAGGAGCATGCCTGTACTGCGGCCAAACAGGTCACTTCGCCCCAAACGACAAGGCTCGACAGTAGCACTGGGCGTCTGTTCGAGTCTTGATATCACTCCTAGCTCTGGCCATAACATGCTATTCCGCGCCACGCTGTGTCTAAATAACCAATCACTCCCGTTATCCGCCCTGGTTGACTCAGGGGCCGACGAGAACCTCATCGACGCCGGAGTAGTCTCCCGTTACAACATCGCTACTGACGCCTTGCCGATACCCCGTGATGCCAGGGGGTTAAACGGGAAACTTCCGGCCTACCGGCCTAGTGACCAGCTGGAGCGCCCACTGTCACGTCGCATGTCTGCAATCGGCTCGGCTGCCACTAGAGGGCGCCGGTTCGCACCCCCCCAATGAGAACATTGATCTGTCTGCAATTCCACCTGCCTACCATGATTTAAAAGCGGTTTTTAGCAAGCAACAGGCTTTCTCCCTGCCTCCTCATCGCCAATATGACTGTGCCATTTACTCCCTGGAGCGCCACTCCCCGATAGTCGCCTGTTCAACCTCTCACGCCCAGAGAGAGAATCAATGGAGAAGTACGTCCACGAATCCTTGGCCTCGGGCATAATCACCCCCTCCTCCTCTCCTGTCGGCGCAGGATTCTTCTTCGTTTCCAAGAAGGATCGTTCCCTTCGCCCCTGTATCGACTACCGGGGCCTCAACAACATCACAGTAAAAAACAAGTACCCCCTGCCTTTAATCGACTCTGCTTTTGAGCCCCTGCAAGGTGCCACCATCTTCACAAAACTGGACCTCAGGAACGCCTATCACCTTGTCCGCATGCGGGAGGGAGACGAGTGGAAGACGGCCTTCAAGACACCACTCGGCCACTTCGAGTACAAGGTAATGCCCTTTGGACTGACCAATGCCCCTGCTGTCTTCCAGGCCCTCGTCAATGACGTTCTTCGTGACGTACTCCACCGCTCCGTTTTCGTCTATTTAGACGACATTCTGATCTTCTCCCGCTCCATGGAGGAGCATGTCCAGCACATCCGCCGGGTCCTCCAGCGTCTTCTGGAGAACAAGCTGTTCGTCAAGGTGGAGAAGTGTGAGTTCCACGTCTCCTCCATCGGCTTCCTCGGCTACATCATTGAGGGCGGCAAGATCCGGGCGGACCCCGAGAAGATCAGAGCGGTGTCCGACTGGCCCCGTCCCACCAACGTCAAGCAGCTCCAACGCTTCCTGGGGTTTGCCAACTTTTATCAGCGCTTCATCAGGGACTACAGCCTGGTCGCGGCACCCCTCACCCAACTCACCTCGCCTTCCGTGCCCTTCGTCTGGTCCGACGCAGTGGACTCCGCCTTCACCGAGCTGCACCGGCGCTTCATCACCGCACCCATCCTCGTCCAGCCGGACACGTGCCGCCAGTTCGTGGTGGAGGTGGACGCCTCCTGCACCGGAGTAGGGGCGGTTCTTTCCCAACGCTCCGTCACCGACCAGAAGCTGCACCCCTGCGCCTTCTTCTCACGCCGCCTAACCCCAGCCGAGGTCAACTACGACATCGGGAACCTGGAGCTCCTGGCGGTCAAGCTAGCCCTGGAGGAATGGAGGCACTGGCTGGAGGGATCGGAGGTCCCCTTCCTGGTTTGGACGGACCACAAGAACCTCGCCTACGTCTCAACGGCCAATCGCTTGAACTCTTGCCAGGCTCGCTGGGCGCTGTTCTTCGCCAGGTTTAATTTTACCCTGACCTACAGGCCTGGTTCCAAGAACACCAAGCCAGACGCCCTCTCCTGGCAGTTTGTCCCCGAGGAGGGTCCCACACACCCCGACACCATCCTCTCCACATCCTGTCTGGTGGCCACCGCCACCTGGGAGATCCAGTCCATCGTCAGGAAGGCACAGCGTGCCCAGCCGGACCCAGGTAACGGTCCACCTAACCGGCTTTTTGTCCCTGACCTTGTCCGCTCCCAGGTGCTCGAGTGGGTTCACGCTTCCCGGTTCGCGTGCCACCCTGGGATCGACCGGACACTATCCCTGCTGAAAAGGCACTTCTGGTGGGTCACCAGAACACAGCCATCCTCACCATTGTTGACCGTTTCTCAAAGGCTGTGCACTTTGTTGCTCTTCCCAAACTCCCCTCTGCTGCAGAGACCGCTGACCTGATGGTGCTCCACGTCTTCCGACTCCATGGGATCCCGGCAGACATTGTCTCCGACAGGGGCCCTCAATTCATATCCCAGGTCTGGAGGGCTTTCTGTCGGGCTCTGGGGGCCACGGTCAGCCTCTCCTCCGGGTTCCACCCACAGACCAACGGCCAGTCGGAGCGGGCCAACCAGGACCTGGGATCCGCACTCCGCTGCGTGACAGCCCGGGACCCATCCGGCTGGAGCGCCTTCCTGCCGTGGGTCGAATACGCCCACAATTCTCTGTCTTCGGCGGCCACAGGTCAATCCCCCTTCGAGTCATCTTTGGGCTACCAACCCCCGCTGTTCCCTGCCCAGGAAGAGGAGATCACCGTGCCGTCGGTGCAAGACCATCTCCGCCGCTGCAGGACGATCTGGGAGGAGACAAGGGCTGCGCTGCTCCGCACTACGGACCAGAACCGGCGCTTCGCTGACCGCCTATGTAACAGGTCAGATGGTATGGCTCTCATCTCGAGACCTGCCACTCAAATCCGTCTCACGGAAACTAACCCCCCGTTTCGTGGGGCTCTACAAGATCCTGTCCCTCATAAGTCCCTCTGTTGTCAAGCTCCAGCTCCCCCCCAATTTGCGCATTCACCCTTCCTTCCATGTCTCCCAGCTCAAACCGGTGGTCTCCAGTCCCCTGTCTCCCCCTGCTCCAGAGCCCCCTCCTCCGCTGGTGATAGACGACCACCCGGCCTACGTGGTCCGGGAGTTGCTGGGCGTGCGGCGACGCGGCCGCGGCTTCCAGTACCTGGTCGACTGGGAGGGCTACGGCCCGGAGGAGCGGAGCTGGATCTCCCGGCCGATGATCCTGGACCCGGGTCTCATCCGGGACTTTCATTGGGCTCACCCTGACAAGCCTGGGCCGCCGGGAGGCGCCCGTAGAGGGGGGGTCCTGTCATAATCACAGCATGGGCATACTTCACTCCCCCTCCTTTTCCCCGCACGTTCTCCACACGCTCCTCTTCATCCCCCTCTCCATCCACTACACACTCCTCCTCATCCTCTCCTTCTCCATCCACCCCTCCCTTTACCCTTATACGTCCAGCATCACTTAACTTCACGCCACCTAGCCCAGCTGCACTCCATCCCCCTAATTCACACGCGGTCAGGCACCTCACTCTGCACAGCTGCACTCAATCCTCCCCTGATGGAATGCCTACTTCTACTCCTCGACGCTGACCAGAAGCTGTCGTGGTATTAATTACCACTACCCAGGTACGACGTCTCTGCCTAAAGCTCTGCTGGATTCCATCCTTGTATTGCCTACTCTAACCTGTTCTCTCCTGTGCCTCAAAGGACCGCTGTCCCTGCCTGGACGTCTCCTGTCCCCGAAGAGGAACACTTGCTCACCCGCTGCAGCCCAGCAGCTCCCAAGACAAGAACAAGGACCACTTGCTCGCTCGCTGCTGCCACGGCAGCCACAAGATAGAACATAACCCTGTTATATTCCCCCCAATTCCTGTGTTGCTCATTTCATTAAACACCCTTGAAACCGCTCCTATCTCCTCTCCTGTGTATTCAGCAATTGGGCTGTGTTCCAGACCACAATCTCACATATCTGTAACTATTTTTTACTTCCATATAATTTAACATGTAGAGTAATGTTCTATTGGACAGATCTATTTGCTTTGTAGCATAGGCAGCGTATTTACCTTATAAAATCAAGCCATTGTATTGGATTAAAAATGACTTGTTGTGATTCGTTACCACCTTGTGGTGAAAAACGAAATTTCCTCAATGATTTTGAGCAGCATTTTCAGTGTGGCGGCTCTCTAGCAACTCTTGTAATTAACTGCCGTCTCTACACATTGTTCTCACATACACACAACAAATTGCAATTTAGTCCTTCACTCTATTTCACACACATAGAACTCCTATTCGGTCCGCCCACATTTATACATATAATCATTGTCTTTTCACAAAGAAGTGTATCTATTTCTAATCAAAACTTCAGTTTTGCAACTGAAGTCCGTTAGTAAAACCTCTCCCCCATTTGCCAAATGAGAAACGTTCCGCTTCCCTGTAATGTATATTCGTTTGAACCAATGAGAATTCACTTTGCATTCACACAACAAATTTAACCAATGGTAGGTGGCGAAAATTCAAAACACTTTTTCCGTTGTCCGCGATACCGGAAGTAGCTCTTAACCAATGGTAGGTGTTGAAATTCAAAACACTTTCTCCGTTGTCCGCGATACTGGAAGAGTTTGGAAATACGTCTTATCAGACCGTCAACGTCATTGTTTCTGGGACTCTGAATATATCTTTTTTCTTATAATAGTCTTCGTCCACTTTTTAACAGCATGGGATCTACCAATTTCATCCTATAGTAATAATTTGTACTTCGTTACCTGTTAATCAGTGCAGGATCTTCCAATTAACCTAGGATTATAATTTTTTATTAAATAATTCTATATTATTCATAGTATTCAGTAACCATAACTTTGAGAACCTTTACCTCAAAACAGACAAAACGTTCCCCACCCAGGCGCGACCATAGAATTCAAATGATTTGGCAAGTTTAGCAGGTTTTTTAAACATCTATTCCTAATGAATTATGCCAATAGCTCTTAATTAAACAACTCATCGTCCCCAACGTCGAGTTGGCGCATTTCCACCTCTGGCACTATTTTACCACAATGTTCTCTCTTTATCAATAGTAAGATTATAATTGTCATCACATCTCTAATAGTGTGGGATCTTTCAATTAACCTATTTAATAATAAATTGTCTTCGTCCACTTTTTAACAGCACGGGATCTGCCAATTTCATCCTATATTAATCATTTGTACTTTGTTAACTGTTAATCAGTGTGGGATCTTCCAATTAACCTATATCTAAACTCCTACTATTTGGCAATTCGCCTGATAATGAGAGACCTTAAGATAGACTTTTACTGTGCTTTTCAACTCATTCTGTCTGCTTTTAAATACACCAACCTTTTTCCTCCGGTTTTTCTTTCTTGAAATCAGCGCTTTTCCTCCATTTTCTGATTGTCCCTGACTCACGCAAACATCTCCTGTTTAACATAATTTCTTTACTTACCCTCTCAAGTTTGTGAAGAAAAAAGTTAACTAGGATTTGTTTTTTGCGTCCCTGGAATTTCGGGACCATTGTGAAGTAGATTCTTTGAGTGTGAGCGCTGGTTTCAAGAAGAATTCAGACTGGAGATGGTTTTCAGAGGCAATGGCTCGGTTGGTGAAAAAGGTGATTTAATGCAGCATACAAGCATAAGTTTCCACAGCATAGTAACAAAACATCCATCCTTGACCCAGCCTTGACTAGACTGAGTCCTCTACTGTTCTCAACAAGTTATTTAAATTAGGGATGCTCGATATTGGCTTTTTTACCGATACCGATATTCCGATATTGTCCAACTCTTAATTTCGATACCGATACCGATATCAACCGATACCGATATATGCAGGGTTTCCCCCCAAAAAAACTGAATAATTTCAGGTAATTAATAATTTCACTGGATGCATTCAAAAGGCTTTCTAAATGTAAGCATTATCTGTGCAAAATATGATAATTAAAAAAGTAAAAATTAACATTACATATCTCTTGTTGTTGAATTAAACCAACATGCATACTTTTGACAATAAATAAAATAAGAATTGGTTCTTACTTGCTTGCCTGGGTAAATAAAGGTTAAATAAATGTAAAAAAAAAAAAAAAAAAAAAAAAAAACGATACCGATATTTTCCGATATCACATTTTACTGCCGATATCGGCCGATAATATCGGTCGGCCGATAATATCGGACATCCCTAATTTAAATCCTATCTCCAATACACAAGTGGGTCTGGTCCTCCCCTGCCAATAGTTGGTAAACTGGTTTGGTCTCTGTCTGCGTGAGGTTCTAATGGGTGTGTGTGAGTCTCTGGGATGGGGGTTTCTGTCACTCAAATATTAACGACATTATACCTGGTGTGTGAGTCTTAATCTCTGTCACATGGATTAGTGTGTGTCTCTCTCATTCATCAGGTTTACAGCAAAACTGGTTCCTGGGTGGGGGTGAGATAGAGTGTGGGTGTGTGTGTGTGTGTGCCAACTTAATCAGGTTTGCAAAGGTCAAGCCAAACTGTGGTCAACTAGCCATTCTGAATAATGCTATAATACTGTTGAAATAACTATTACTAATCAATCAAAAATACACTATAATATCAAATCTATTGTTCCATATGAACATAAATTGTTACTTCACAAGTCAAATGATACATATCTATAAAAATATCTAGTATAAAGCATTTGTCTCCCTGTGCACCTACCACATAGACTTGTCCTCCGTACGCAGCCACTCCCACTCCGCCACGCCTGCTGCTCATGGGGGCGATCAGAGTCCACTGGTCGGTGTCTGGGCTGTAGCACTCAGCTGTGAGCAGACACCAGATTCTGTTGTTGAAGCCACCACAGATGTAAACCTGTAATAAGAAAGAATATTCTAATTTAGTTTATATATTCCATTTTATTTCATTCTACTTTAATTGTCTGTTAATGTTGATGCACCAAAGGACCCAGACACATTTTTTGTTTGTGCAAGCTTACTTGGCAATAAAGACATTTATGATTTCTGATCTAACGTTCCTTGGGTTCATCTACCACCTTGTGTTCCTCAGTTCCACCCACCTTGTCGTGGAGGGCTGCTGCCCCGGCGGAGCTCCTATGCTCCAGCATGGGTGAAATCACTGTCCACTGGTTGGTTTCAGGCTCGTAGCGTTCGGCGGTGTTCAGTACCACATGTCCGTCGTCCCCTCCCATGGCGTAGATACAGCCGTCCAACACGACCACACTGACGTCACCGCGGCGTGAGTGCATGGGAGCCGCCTGCAGCCAGCTGCGAGTGACGGGGTTTAACCTGCGCACGCTGCTGAGAGGCTCTATGCTGTCCCAGCCACCGACGCAGTAGACCAGACCGTGCAGATAAGCGCTGCCGTGGTGGATCCGGGGACTCTCCGGCTCAACGCTCACATCCATCCATCCACCGGCTCGGATATCGTAAGCCTCCATGACACCACTGCATCCGATGGCCAATAGGACCTCCTGGGGCAGGCGTGGGCGGGTCAGGGAGTTTGGGAGCCTGTTCAGGACGCTGAGGATGAGGGGCCTGCAGTCGTGGCTGTCCCTCACCAAAGGGTTGTTCTGGACGTTGTTCAGGAAGTAGTCAGGCCTCATCAAGCCCATGCGAACCTGGGAAGAGACAAGCAGACGGCGGGTACAACTTAGACAGCGGTTGTAGACGGTTTCACTGGAATTCTGTTTCTAGGGAACAGTTTGGACCCAAATGTTTGAGAACCACTGTATTGATTGTTTGATTGATTGAAAACTTTATTAACAGATTGCAGAATGGGTAGAATACAGTACGGCTCAATACAAACAATTGTAATGATTTGAAATGACCAGAAAAAGACTTGTCTTGTTTACATCAGCGTCTCCCATTTTCAATTCATCAAGACATGTATGACATACATGACATACAGATATACAGTGATACAATTAGTTACCTTGAGCAGCAGCAAAGGGACGTGTGTTTTACGCTCCTCACGGGAGTGGTCGATCCAATGGAGGACGGCCTCGAACACTGTCTCCTCGTTCTTCACGTTCAGGTCATCCCTCTTGATGATGTCCACCAGTTGCTGCAGGGACAGCTCCACAAACTCCTGTGAGACGCGCAGCATCTCCTCAAAGTGGCACACGATGAAGAGATGGGCCTTGCGCTTCAGGTCAGGGCAGCAGTAGATGTCCGCAAACCTCCAGATGCCGACACAGTTTTCCAGAGACAGCTGGCCTTCTTGGAAGTCAGAGCACGCTCTTACTATGCCAGTGACGAGAAGCTGGTCTGCAGCCACCAGAAGCTCTTCCACGTTCTCTGCTGTCACCGGCACAAAGCGTGTGTAGGCGTACTCTATGATGAGCTGCATCATACCCGGGGACACCCCAGGGATACAGTAGACTGCTTTATTTGAGTTGCTCCAGCGACGGAAGAGGCTTCTGTGGGATGCAGAATATAGAGATATCTGTTGAGTAAACAGTAAGCAACATTCTGTCCTGTGTACTAATATATTTTCACTGTAGAAGTATAGGGTCTTAGCACAGTAGAAGTATAATATTTTGTTTACAGTAGATGTACAGTATAGTATATGTTTACAGTAGAAGTACAGTATAGGGTATTTTCACAGAAGCATAAGGTCTTTTCACAGTAGAAGTATAGTATATTTTCATAGTAGAAGTACAGTATAGTATCCGTTTACAGTAGCAGTACAGTATAGTATCTTTCTACAGGAGAAGTACAGTATAGGGTCTTAGCACAGTCAAAGTAAATGATTCAAATCAAATTAATTCATTGAAGCGTCTAGATCAGTGGTTCTCAACTGGTGGGTCGCGACCCAAAAGTGGGTCGCGGGGGCCATTTTGAGTGGGTCGCGGATGTGTGTGTAAATTTTCTTTTTTCTTTTTTAATGCTGCGCTTTTATTTTGAAGGACATTCGTTTCCCATGACGCAGCGCACATGCAGTAGCCGTCAGTGATGCCAGTAACGCGTTACTAAGTAACGCGTTATTGTAATCTGATTACTTTTCCCCGAAAATAGTAATCTAACGCGTTAATCTTTAAAAGCCAGTAATCTGATTGCAGTTACTTGTCCAAGTGGCTGTGCGTTACTATTTCGTTACTATCTCATCATAAATTCATAATGCAGGCGGAATGCAGTATTTTATTTCGTTTTCGACAGTCAAAAATACATTTTGAGCTGTTTTTCTTATTTGGGAGTGACGTCGTGTGGCAGTGAAAGGGTGACTGGACCCTCTGTCTGTGAGTGACTCTGCTTTGGTCCAATCACATTCCCCATCCACAGTCTGCGAATCAGAGGCAGAGTAGGGCGGGTCTTCACAGCACGTCATGTGACATATGCGGCAATCGTGTGACAGCAGGGCTCCGTCGTTACAGCCTCGTCTGCACGGAGAATTCCACCCCAAAACGCTTGTCTAAACGCAAAATTAAAAGTGAAACCGCAAGACGACTGGTTTCTGTTCAGACTTCCATCCCAAAACGCTCGTCTAAACGTAGCCTCAGTCACTACTTCACGTTTGTGTCAGCTAAGCCGGGTGAAAAAAACATTCATATGCGGAGGAAACAAAATACTGTCTACCGCTAAAAACAGCACATCCAATTGCATTGAAAGCATCTGGAATCACAACACTAGCCGACGCTTCGACTAGGTACAGGAGGACTCGGAGGTCCACCAGCCAAACAGCAAAAGAGAGAGATTGTTTCTTTCCCTTTTGATTAATGTATATTTGATGGTGGCAGAGCAAAAGCTCTTATTTGCCAGATTTACAGTTAATTTACATGTTAAAGAGAGACTGCTTGTATGTTTATAGAGAGACATTTATAAAAACAATTTAATAGTTACAGTTGATATAATTGAATAGTTCAGCCTGCATTTGTTAGATGTGATACACTGGTTTTGTAAAACCACTGGCTGGCTGCTCTAATGCTGTGAGCATCATAGACTGTTGCTTTACCATACTTGATGGTACAGAAGCTGAAGCACTAGTTTAACAATTTACGTTATGTGCAGAGAAACAAGTTAAAAACAATTTATGCACTTTCAATAAAGCGTTTAAAAAAAACTGTTGGGGGAACGACGACGACTTCGTAACCTAGTTACTTTCAAAGTAACTAAGTTACTCTGATAATCAAGTAATCAGTAAAGTAACTTAGATTACTTTTTAAAGGAGTAATCAGTAATCAGTAATCAGATTACTTTTACAAGTAATCTGTGGCATCACTGGTAGCCGTTTTCTGCCAGCGTTGTCATGATATACTGTTACATATTTCATACAGTTTCATTTAGATTCTTGAATCATGATGAGCATCACCAGTTTAAACTAGTTTAAAAAGCCAATATGCCTGTAATTCAAGATAAATCTGCCTTCTGTAGTTCTCTGTAGCTCACTTGGTAAAGCATGGCACTAACAAGGCTGAGGTTGTGGGTTCAATCCCATGGGACGACATATACTGAAAATCTATGCACTCATGTACTGTACGTTGCTATCGATAAAAGCATCTGCTAAGCATATATATTTGGGTTTTTAGCCCTAGTTGCACTTTTGTTGCACTTTTTTTGCTTATTTCATGTTTTTAAGAATGCATGAAGGATTGTGTATTACTGCACACATTTCTTGTGAAATAAATCAAAGTGGTTAAATTTGGGTCGCGACTTAATGCCTAAGGAAAAATGTGGGTACTGAGGCTAGACCAGTTGAGAACCACTGGTCTAGATGATGGACACATCCATCCCTACCAAGCTAACCTGAACCAAGATAACCTGAACCAAGCTAACCTGAACCAAGCTAACATGAACTAAGCTAACATGAACCAAGCTAACATGAACCAAGCTAACCTGAACCAAGCTAAACGTACCTGAAATAGGTGCTGCAGCCACACAGGATGGCCTTGTGGGCGTTAAACTCAGTGCTGTTGACTTTAATAACCACATCACAGAACCTTCCCTCCAGACGCAGTTCATTAAGGATTGTACAGGACATGGCGCTTGTTTCCTTTTCCATGTGGTGATTTTAAAATTATCTACAGAATATATTCAAGCTTACAGAGAAGTAGCCAGACTCAACAAGTGAGATCTTCACTTGTCTTCTGAGATCTTCTGAGAGAATTGTTGAATAGATACACAAATGTTCTAGAATGTTTGATTATGACATCATACTGTGACATCATACTGTGACATCATACTGTGACATCACAACAACATGTTTGAGTTCAATTTTAATAATATAAATCATATGTATGATATAATATAATGTAATGTAATGTTATATATTATATAATGTAATATAATAATAAAGTATAATATATTTAGCTCCCATTTTAATAATATAGATAATATGTTGATATAATATAATGTAATGTAATTGTAACTGAGGGGTTACAAAACCCTGACTGTATTAAAGATTGTGATAGATTAAACCACTACTACATATTATTATTACTTGCCAGACAGTACAGTTAAATATGGCAGACACTCAATAGACGGCACGGTGACAAAGAGATAACGTTTACAGTATTTTATTATCAATGTCAAATATACAACTGAGAATTATTTGGTCGCTCTTTTATGGCGAATGATATTAGAATGTCAGAGTATCCAAGTCAGTGGGAATGAATAATTCCTAGGCTAATAATACTAGACCGGAACGCTGCATGGCGTGAGATGGCGATATAGGGGGCAAACGAGGGTATAGCTGGAGACTGGTGATTTCCCCCACGGAGTGGTAAGCTCCAGAGGATTGAAGAATAGGCGGATACTCCGGCTGGTCACTGAAGAAAGGGGGTCTCATACGGATCCGGTCCTTGTAATCCAAGTGCTCGATAGCAGGGTAATAGCTCTTAATCCAATGCCCGACGGCAGTGATGATAGCTAGCTAGCTTCGTCCTCGAAGCTAGCCCGATGCAGATCTTCAGGGTAGTTAAATCCAAACGACAATGGTATTAACGATGCTCTTCTCCACGGTACTACGTTTACACAATTCACTATAATCCACCAACAATGGTTCTACAATATCAAGGTCGTATCTAAGGAGCTACTAGTTATCCGTAACGATACACCGCGGGTAGGTTCCACTGCTCACATGTCCAATAGTTCTGCTGCTAGGTTCACCTCGTGTTCTGATACTAATTACGTTAAGTCCACACACACTTGCTAAGGTTCACACTAGTTACTAGGTTCACGCTTCACTTCACGTTAGGTTAGGTCGAACTGCTGCTGCTTGCGCCTTCCACAATATATATACTTAGAGTGCTTTCTAGGGCGCAACCGAATCTCTTGTCCGGAATCAATGCGCTGGCCAAGGGCATGTCTCAACTTGTCCGGACTCGTCTTTGAACTTGTCTGGGGGGCGCGACTGTTGGCGCCGCCAGTGTCAAGGGCGTTGTCCAATGAGGAAAGCGAATAATGCTATGATTCAAACGGAGGCTTAAAGGTATATAGCTTATATAAATAAATAATATACAAGTTATATAAAATAATAAAACGTAGATTCTCAGTGTTAATCTGGCCCTTCACAACAGTAATGTTATATATTATAATATAATGTAATATAATAATAAAGTATATATTTGGCTCCCATTTGAATGTCTATGTTATGACATCATGACATTCTGTTATGACATAAAAAAAAAGAATAAAACGTTTTTATTAAAGATTATTTATTAAAGATAAAAACGAAGGATTTGTATAGTCGACTTTGATTGGCCAAAATAAAAAAATGTAAAAATGTAAAAGCATTCCATTGCAAAAAAAATTACATGAAAAGAATTTTACGTTTTTATTAAATTATTATTATTATTATTATTATTATTATTATTATTATTATTATTATTATTATTATTATTATTATTATTATTATTATTATTATTATTATTATTATTATTATTATTATTATTATTATTATTATTATTATTATTATTATTATTATTATTATTATTATTATTATTATTATTATTATTATTATTATTATTATTATTATTATTATTATTATTATTATTATTATTATTATTATTATTATTATTATTATTATTATTATTATTATTATTATTATTATTATTATTATTATTATTATTATTATTATTATTATTATTATTACATTAGAAGTACAGTATAGTATCATTTTACTAACCAAGCTAACATGAACCAAGATAAACTTACCTGAAATAGGTGCTGCAGCCACACAGGATGACCTTGTGGGCGTTAAACTCAGTGCTGTTGACTTTAATAACCACATCACAGAACCTTCCCTCCAGACGCAGTTCATTAAGGATTGTACAGGACATGGCGCTTGTTTCCTTTTCCATCTGGTGATTTTTAAATGATCTACAGAATATATTCAAGCTTACAGACAAGTAGCCAGACTCAACAAGTGAGATCTTCACTTGTCTTCTGAGATCTGAGAGCTTCTGAGAGAATTGTTGAATAGATACACAAATGTTCTAAAATGTTTGATTATGACATCATACTGTGACATCATACTGTGACATCACAACGGAACCTGTTTGAGTACCATTTGAATAATATAAATAATATGTATGATATAATATAATGTAATTTAATGTTATATATTATAATATAATGTAATATAATAATAAAGTATAATATATTTAGCTCCCATTTTAATAATATAGACATGTCTAAAAAACATGACATTCTTTAAAGTCTTAAAATAAAATAAATTTAATTTAAATGAAAATAAATGTAAAATAATAATAACTTTATTTATATAGCACCATTCATACAGATTGCAGCTCAAAGTGCTTTACAAAAAAAAACAAAAAAAAGGATACATACAAAAAAAAGTATTAATTAAATAATAAAGACATTAAAATTATAAAAACGGGAATAAAACAACTAGATAAGATAGTAAAAATAGCTAAATAAGATGAAAAGTAAGACAATAACATAAGACAATAAAAATAATTACAAATAAAATAATAATAAAGACAGAAAAATGAAATAGTTATAATAATAAAATAGCTAAATTAGATAGTAATCAATAAGAAAAAAAATTATAACAGTAAAATAAGACATTAATGAATAACAAATAAAAAAAATAAAATAACGACATAAAATAATGATAGAAATTATACTAAAATATTTAAGTAAAAATAATAGAAATAAAGAAAAATAAGACAATAAAATAAAGATAATAATTAATTTAAAAGCTAGTTTAAAAAGGTAAGTTTTGAGCAGTGCCAACTGAGTGTGCTGTCCTAATGACCTGCAGGAGAGAGTTCCACAGTGTGCTGTCCTAATGACCTGCAGGAGAGTGTTCCACAGTGTGCTGTCCTAATGACCTGCAGGAGAGAGTTCCACAGTGTGCTGTCCTAATGACCTGCAGGAGAGTGTTCCACAGAGTGCTGTCCTAATGACCTGCAGGAGAGTGTTCCATAGTGTGCTGTCCTAATGACCTGCAGGAGAGAGTTCCACAGAGTGCTGTCCTAATGACCTGCAGGAGAGTGTTCCACAGAGTACTGTCCTAATGACCTGCAGGAGAGTGTTCCACAGTGTGCTGTCCTAATGACCTGCAGGAGAGAGTTCCACAGAGTGCTGTCCTAATGACCTGCAGGAGAGTGTTCCACAGAGTGCTGTCTTAATGACCTGCAGGAGAGTGTTCCACAGAGTGCTGTCCTAATGACCTGCAGGAGAGTGTTCCACAGTGTGCTGTCCTAATGACCTGCAGGAGAGAGTTCCACAGTGTGCTGTCCTAATGACCTGCAGGAGAGTGTTCCACAGAGTGCTGTCCTAATGACCTGCAGGAGAGTGTTCCATAGTGTGCTGTCCTAATGACCTGCAGGAGAGAGTTCCACAGTGTGCTGTCCTAATGACCTGCAGGAGAGTGTTCCACAGTGTGCTGTCCTAATGACCTGCAGGCAGGCCCGGACTGGCCATCGGGAGCACCGGGAGTTTTCCCGGTGGCCTGGCCTGCACAGATTAAAAAAAAAAAAAATTATAAAAAAAAAAAAAAAAAAAAAAAAAATTTGCCAGGCGATTGTTTCTAGTTGTGGCGGCGTCGCGGCGCGATAGTTAGATAACCTAGATGGGCGGGGAACAACCAGGATTTCACTGTCTGCCACAGAGTTGGAGAACTATCTGACTCTCTCTCTCACGGCCGGCGGATCACACACACACAATGGAGCCGTGCTGCCGCTTGTGATTGGTGGAGGCGGGACCAGGCGATACAACTGATTGACAGCGGAGGCGGCGAATGGAATGGCAGACGGCACTCAGATGCAGAATAACAGCCAGGCAATGAGCCAGGTAGTGAGGGACTCGGGAGAGATACAGTAGAGCGAAAGTCAATTAACGTTGATGTCAAGATGGACAGTGGAAGAAAGAGAAAGGGTGGAGGAGAGAGGGATAAAACAAAGAATAAGAAAGGCCCTTACAGGAGAGAGTGGTTAACTGTATTATAATAGTAAATAGAAAAATATGTTGTGCTCTTGCTTTTTTCTTTTTGAAGGTGGAGAGAGTAGCATTGCTAGTGCCACAACAGTTTTATTTGAGGTCCATAACAGTAGGCCTACATTGTACTAAGCAATTGTTGGCTCATTAGTTTGTGATTCACATGCACTAAAATTCACCAGAATGCAGGAAATTAAGTCTTTGTAACAAAAAATTTCCTGGTGGGGGACCCCCAGACCCCCCGCTTAAAAAGTGGCCTGACTGGGGCAATATTTCGCGCTATATCTCCCGGTATGAATTATTTCCCCAGTCCGGCCCTGCCTGCAGGAGAGAGTTCCACAGTGTGCTGTCCTAATGACCTGCAGGAGAGTGTTCCACAGAGTGCTGTCCTAATGATCTGCAAGAGAGTGTTCCACAGTGTGCTGTCCTAATGACCTGCAGGAGAGAGTTCCACAGTGTCATATTATTATTATTATTAGGCTATCATTATTGTTGTTGTTTATTAAAAGTATTAAATAGTTTAGGTCACAGAGCTGCCTTCTGTCTCTTCTAACAATACCATACTGGTAATAGTTGTTTATTCAATCAGTGCATGAAGCGGTTCCATCTCATTTCATGTCTTTATTGTTAGCACACATTGCTACGTTGTCATGCAGCGAGCACACACATGCAAGATGGGCGACACACACAGGAACACACACATGCGAGATGGGCGACACACATAGGAACACACATGCGAGATGGGCGACACACACAGGAACACACAGGCGAGATGGGCGACACACATAGGAACACACACATGCGAGATGGGCGACACACACAGGAACACACACATGCGAGATGGGCGACACACACAGGAACACACACATGCAAGATGGGCGACACACACAGGAGCACACACATGCGAGATGGGCGACACACATAAGAACACACACATGCGAGATGGGCGACACACAGGAACACACACACACACGTGCATTTTTTGGGGTCACCGATTAAATGTCGTCTCTGCACTTGACCCATCCTGTTGTCCTTCCCCCCCAAGGGCAGCCAGGAGCAGACCCGGGGACCAATCCAAGTGCTCCTGTCTGTCTTCGCCAGGGACGCGACAGTGTTAGCGATCTGTTCTGCATGTTTTCCCATTGGGTTTATCTCTTTTTCTGGAGGGGAAACCCTTGTGAGCACAGGGGAGAACATGCAAACTCCAGACAGAAAGGCCCGGGAGATACCCCACCTGGGTACTTAGCAACCCGGCAACCTGGTCCCCAAGCGGGAATCATGCCCAGGACCTTCTTGCTGTGAGGCAACAGTGTTAACCAGATACAAACTATTCACTTCAGACAGATTTCAAGTATCTATTGATGTGTGAGGGTGAATATATAGTGAGGGTGAATATATAGTGAGGGTGAATATATAGTGAGGGTGAATATATAGTGAGGGTGATTATATAGTGAGGGTGAATATATAGTGAGGGTGAATATATAGTGAAGGCAGTGGCGTCCTTTCACTAAAAGGCAAGGTATGGCGAGGAGGGGGGGGGGGGGGGGGGTTCCCCCCCTTGGTGGATTTTTTTGTCAAATCAGTTGTGCAATAGTCACTTTTGGTGAGTTGTTTCTATACAATTCAGTTATATGCAGGGGTGTAAAAAGTACCCAGAAATTAGACTTAAGTGAAAGTATGGGTACCGTCTCAAAATCTGACTCAAGTAAAAGTCAAAGTATCTGGCTAAAAACACACTTGAGTAAAAGTCAAAAAGTCCTACTTTTAAATGTACTTAAGTACTAAAAAGTAAAAGTAAAATTTTTTTTGAAAGGGATAGACCAGGGCGCCTGTACCCGTTCCGCAACTGTAAGTTACTTCCGGGGTAGGCCTGATTGGCCCCGACAGGCACGTGACGCGGCAAACTCAGGACGCGCAACGAGGCTACTGAGAGCTGTCGCGCGGAAATAGGCTGTCTATTGCCATTCTCTAACACAAACTCTAACCTTAACCAGCTCCTTAACAGCGCCTAAACTTAACCGTTCTAACCTTAACCAACTCCGAAACAATGCCTAACCTTAACCTTAACCTTAACCATGCCTAACCTTAACCATAGAAAGAATATTGCCATTCTCTAAGACAAACTCTAACCTTAACCAGCTCCTTAACAGCGCCTAAACTTAACCGTTCTAACCTTAACCAACTCCGAAACAATGCCTAACCTTAACCTTAACCTTAACCATGCCTAAACTTAACCGGCGAAAGAATACACGTTAAAAAAAAAATCATGTTAAAAAAAAAATAATTGATGGGATTCGAACTCGTCAAGAACGGACCGCAGGACCGCATGACCGCTGCTCTGCCAGGTGAGCTGAAGCGCCGAATGAAAATCATCGCGGATTAGGGCGGTGACATAATTCCGCAAGCTCTGCCGCTCCGCTCCGCGGAGCGTGCCGCGCGGCAGAGAAAGTTGCGCGTCACGTGCCTGTCGGGGCCAATCAGGCCTACCCCAGAAGTAACTTACAGTTGCGGAACAGTTATAGGCGACCAGGGCCCTCATTCATCAACGTGGACGTAGAATATGTTCTATTTCCACACGTAAGCACGGAATGTAGAACTAGTGTACGCACAGGGAAGTCGGGATTCATCACACGGTGCGTACGCAGGCTCTACGCTCCTCCGTAGAACTTTGTTCTACCGTCAATGCTCGTGCATGATTATCCATATATGGTCATGAAAGTGAGGAAACACCCCCCATGGGATGTGAAATAATGGACTGACCCGAGCGGTACTCTGAGAAACTCCACGGAGAATTCACTGCTGTCGAACCAAGAAGACACTATCGCGTATTATCGGATAAATAAAAGGCGGATTTGTAAACGGTGATGTCAGATATCAACGGCTCCCTAAGACCATTGCTGCAATTCTGCCTGGACAGCTCAAAATACTAATAAAGACCGTTCGTTGACCACTGTTTGGCGTTGGTTGTGTGTCATTATAACCGTGTTGTAATATGAATGCCTTTGTGTTCAATTGGCTATATGATTTTTAGAGGCATCTATTTTGTTGTCGGCTAATAAAGACCGCGCTGGAATATGACTGCCTTTTCCCGTGTTGTTTGATTAATACCCAGGGATTAAAGTTCTCCTCAATTTGATTCCAAATCGCGATGGATCTCCCGTCAATTTTCTACCTGCTGCATATGATTTCTAGAGGCATACTACAATCCATTTTGATGTCAGTATTGGGTAGCCTACATAAACAATAATACGAGAGCTATACAAGAACAATGAATCTTACTGCCATGTATGATGTAGCCTATACGCCATATGTGTAGCCTGCCTATATGTGATCAATACAAACATGAACTTGAATTCCATCATGTCTGTGTGCGGGTCACTGCGGGAACTCACAAGGCTGGTGTCACAATGTAAATAAGAACGTGCACTGAAAAGTTACAGTATGTAGTTGGTTGATCATTTGTATGACAGTCAGTAAACCCTTGCAAAAAGTATCAGTTTTATTTAATGAATTGAAAACATTCAGCATCGCCTTCCTCCCGGCATCCAGCAATAACATGTATCAGGCAAATGCGCATCGCAACATTGACTGAGTGGAATCCCTTTCTATTCACATAACTGCATTTGTGATGGAGCTTTGACAGCTACAGTAACAGTCTATTGGTCGATCCATCTCCAATATCACGATCGACCGTGCCGCGGTGGCAAAGACCCGAGGGTGGAGAGGATCTTGAATGAATTCCATCATCATATATATATGTTGTGTGTCTGTCCACTATGTTTGTTACTTTGTTATCCCCCCCCCCCCATCTATGTAAAGCGACCTTGGGTCTCTTGAAAGGCGCTATATAAAATGAAGCTATTATAATTATTGTTATTATTATTATTATCATCACATCTGTGCGGGAGCTCACAAATAGACTGTCTCAGTGAAGTTTCAACGGAGGTCATCTATTCTAACCAACAAATTGAAGTTCAAGTTTCAAGTTTCTTTAATAGTTGTCATACAGAAGTACAGAATACTTTTGTACAAAATGCTTCTTACTGTTGCGCTCCAGAGACTGTGCAAGACAAGATAAGATAAGTATGAAATAAAAACATAGTAAAATTTAGAAGTAAAAAAAAGAGGTCACAGTGTTCAGTTTAGACATATGTACAATGTTCGATGCAGAATAGACGTAGTTACCATACAATATACAATACTGTGCAGTGTACTAATATACAATACTATATAGTGCAAGGCAGAAATGGAGAAATGGGACGAGGTGCAATTTAGGTACAATTCACAGTAGGTGTACGAGTTGTAGTGCAAATCCTTTATCAATAAATATAAAGTGTAAGTGTGTTTGTGTGATCTAAAGTGTGGAGAGTGGGTGCTGCAGTGTGTTGTTTGTTTGAGTGAGTGTGTGCGTGTGGGTGTGTGTGCTGTGTGCATTTGATGGTTGTTGCATAGTGATTATTGTTCGTTTAGCGATTATTGTTCGTTTAGCAGCCTGATGGCCTGGGGATAGAAGCTTCTTCTGAGTCTTTCTGTGCTCGCCTTAAGACTCCGGTATCGCTTGCCTGACCGCAGCAGTTCAAAGAGGCAGTTGTTCGGGTGGCTCGAGTCCTTAATAATTCTCTTAGCCTTCCCCTTGCACCGCTTGTTGTAAATGTTCTGGAGGGTGGGAAGCCCCCCTCCAATTGTGCGTTCGGCTGAACGTGTCACTCTTTGTAGTCTGCTACGGTCTTGTGCAGTGCTATTCCCAAACCAGGAGGTGATGTTGCCGGTCAGGATGCTCTCTATTGTACATGAGTAGAAGTTCCTAAGGATCTTCTGACTGACTTGGAACTTCCTTAGGCGCCTGAGGAAGTAGAGGCGTTGTCGTGCCTTCTTCACAACACTGTCAATGTGTGTGGTCCATGTCAAGTCCTCGGATATGTGGGCTCCGAGGTACTTGAAACTGTTCACTCTCTCAACCGGTGCCCCGTCGATGCTGAGGGGGCTGTAGTCCTTGACCCCCGACCTCCTGAAGTCCACAATCATCTCTTTTGTTTTGCTGACGTTCAGGGAGAGGCAGTTCTCCTGACACCACTGTGACAGGTTCTCTACCTCTTCCAGGTAGGCCCTTTCGTCGTTGGCAGAGATCAGGCCCACCACTACTGTGTTATCAGCAAATTTGATGATGGTGTTGTTGTTCCGCTGTGCTACGCAGTCATGTGTGTACAGGGAGTAGAGGAGGGGGCTCAGAACACAGCCCTGGGGGGCCCCTATGTTGAGCGTGATGGATGAGGAGGTGCAGTTGCCGGCTCTTACCACCTGGGGTCTGCCCGTCAGGAAGTCCAAGACCCACTGGCACAGGTCATAGTTCAAGCCCAGGTCCCTGAGCTTGGCTATGAGTTTGGAGGGGACTATGGTATTGAATGCTGAGCTGTAGTCGATGAACAGCATTCTCACATAGTTCCCCTGCCTCTTGTCCAGGTGTGATGCTGCTGTGTGCAGCACATGGGCTATGGCGTCCTCCGTGGACCTGTTGGGGCGATATGCAAATTGCAGAGGGTCCAGGTTGATGGGGAGGGAGGAACAGATGTAGCCCTTCACTAGCTTCTCAAAGCACTTCATGGCTATGGAGGTGAGGGCTACAGGGCGGTAGTCGTTGAGGCAAGCGGGCGTAGATTTTTTGGGTACAGGGATGATGGTGGACTTCTTCAGACAGGTGGGGATGACAGCCTGTTCCAAGGACAGGTTGAAGATGTCAGTGAATACCGGGGCCAGTTGGTCGGCACAGACTTTTAGGACGCGGCCGGGGATGCCGTCCGGTCCTGCTGCCTTCCTGATATTCACTTTTTTAAAGATCCGTCTCACCTCATGCTCTGTTACCCTGAACACTGAGTCTCCATCAGCAGACCCCCCCCCCCCATTGCCGTGGTTTGTAGGCTGGTGTTGTTATTCACAGCCTCAAACCTCGCATAGAAGGAATTGAGATCATTTGCTAAGGAGATGTCACTGTTCAGTTTGAGGGGGGTGCCTTTGTAGTCTGTCATTGTTCTGAGGCCCTGCCACATGCCTCTAGAGTCAGCCTGTTCAAACTGAAGTTCAACTTTATCCCTGTAACGCCGTTTTGCCTCTATTACTGCTCTCCTGACGTTGTATCTTGCCATCTTGTGTTCTTCCATGTTGCCTGTCACCAGCCCGGTGTTGTATGCTGATGTGCGCACTTTCAGAGCCTCACGGACGGATTTGTCTACCCATGGCTTTTGATTTGGGTAGATTTTAATTTTGGTGGAGGGGATTGTTTCTTCTACCTGAGTACAGACATAGTCAATCACCGTTTCGGTGTATTCGTTAATATTGGCTGTGTTATCACGGAATACACTCCAGTCTGTGCATTCCAGTACAGCTTGGAGTGACTCCTCTGACGTCACGGCCCAACGCTTAACCTCTCGCGAGACCACCGGCGTTCGCTTGAGACTTTGTTTGTACTTTGGCAAAAGAAATATTGCGGCGTGATCGCTTTTACCGAATGGACTAAGAGCCTGTGACTTGTACCCATTCTTAAATTGCGAGTATACATGGTCTAATATGTTCTCGCCTCTGGTGGGACAGGTCACATGCTGATAGAAATTCGGCAGCACCTTTTTAAGACGCGCGCTGTTGAAATCACCCAAAACCAAAATGGCAGCGTCAACATTAGCTGCCTGGAGTTTGTTTACCTCGTCGTGAAGTTTTGAAAGTGCGACCCCAGTGTTCGCGTGTGGTGGAATGTACACTCCGATGAGGATGATGGACGTTAACTCTCTTTGGAGGAAGAAGGGTCGACATTTTATCGTGATAAACTCCAGGTCTGGGGAGCAGTGGTTAGACAGTTCCTTTGTGTTGCCTAAATCGCACCACTCCTTGTTTATCATGAAGGCAATGCCGCCTCCTTTCTTCTTTAGTGACCCTTCTGCCGTCCGGTCCTTGCGGAGAACGAAGAAGTGGTCTGCCGGTTCTATTGCGTGATTCGGGACATCTGGACTCAGCCAAGTTTCTGTGAAACAGAGGACGTTACAATCCCGAATGTCCCTCTGGAATTGGATCCGTGCTCTGATGTCATCCAGTTTATTTCCTATCGATTGCACATTGGCCAACAATATGCTGGGCAATGTGGTTCTGTGTCGTTTGGACCTCAGTCTGTTTTGGACCCCGGCTCTCTTTCCACGTCTTCGCGGCGGCTTCTCCTGGTCTTGGCCATGGCCATAACAAAGGATCTCGGCGGGCCATTTCTGCTGTTCAGCGATCCGATCCAGAGAGCAATCCAAACGGTAAGTTTTCCTTAATCCAATGTCAATGATTGACTGACGGTCATACACATATAATGCACCAGCAGTTTATTTGCAGTGCAAATAAAACTCCTAATACTATAAAAATTAACAAAAGAAAGCACAGTCTCGACGGAGCGATCAGAAAGGCAGCCATCAGTGCAGCGCCAGTTCAGTAGAAAGCATTTCGTGACCAATCTTATTTGGAAACATGACACACAAAATAATTTGCTTTTTATTCGAAACAATATCTAATCGCGTTTGGAGGTTGGTGTTTTGCGTCTGCCCCCCCGTGCCAAACAAGCAGGCCAACCTCTTGTTCGCGTGTGAGCCCGTTATAATTACACTACTGTCGCTATTTTACAATGAACTATAATGAATTACGGGTCATACAGAAGTTGAACACTAATGCACGGAAGCTTATTTCCGCCTTGAAACTAATGCAGGACTGAGGAGTGCTTATGCGTAGTAACGATATTCTACCACTGGGCGCGAGGTACGCCAGGTCCGACCTGTGCGTAGATGTAAGCACGGAGTCAAGTTCAAATCGAAATTGATGAATCCCACTCTTTGCTTAGAAATGATCATACGCACAGGGTAAGCACAGATCTGTGCGTAGAACACGTTGATGAATGAGGGCGTAGAACATTTCTATTTCCACACGTAAGCACGGAATGTAGAACTAGTGTACGCACAGGGAAGTCGGGATTCATCACACGGTGCGTAAGCAGGCTCTATGCTCCTCCGTGTTGATGAATACCACTTTGTTCTACCGTCAATGCTCGTGCATGATTATCCATATATGGTCATGAAAATGAGGAAACACCCCCCATGGGATGTGAAATAATGGACTGACCCGAGCGGGACTCTGAGAAACTCCACGGAGAATTCACTGCTGTCGAACCAAGAAGACACTATCGCGTATTATGGGATAAATAAAAGGCGGATTTGTAAACGGTGATGTCAGATATCAACGGCTCCCTAAGACCATTGCTGCAATTCTGCCTGGACAGCTCAAAATACTAATAAAGACCGTTCGTTGACCACTGTTTGGCGTTGGTTGTGTGTCATCATAACCGTGCTGTAATATGAATGCCTTTATTAGTTGTGTTCGATTGGCTATATGATTTTTAGAGGCATCTATTTTGTTGTCGGCTAATAAAGACCGCGCTGGAATATGACTGCCTTTTCCCGTGTTGTTTGATTAATACACAGGGATTAAAGTTCTCCTCAATTCTATTCCAAATCGCGATGGATCTCCCGTCAATTTTCTACCTGCTGCATATGATTTCTAGAGGCATACTACAATCTATTTTGATGTCAGTATTGGGTAGCCTATATAAACAATATAATACGAGAGCATATACAAGAACAATGAATCTCACTGCATGTATGATGTAGCCGCCTTTCAATACATGAACTTGAATTCCATCATGTTTGTGTGCGGGACTCACAAGGCTGTTGTCACAATGGGTGGTACCGGTGTACAGTAATAATAACAGTCCACACAATATCACGATCCATGCCATAAGGCATAGCCTATGTTCTATTAGGACATGATCTGTGACGACAAATGTTCTAGAATGTTTGATTAAGATATCATACTCTGACAGCATGCCTATGAGCAACAAAAACGCGAACTTGAATCCCATCATATAGTCTGTCCACTATCTGCATGGTGTCATTGCAATGCGTTTTCTATTCTTTCTTATACAGTAAAAAGGGGGAAGAACACTATATTCATATGACTTATTCTGCTTACAGCTTCGAAATTCCACTTGTTTCGTTTAACGTAAAGCCTTTTAAATATAATCAAAACGTTCCCGTGTTTCGGCGGTCTGTGCGCAAAATAATAACGAGTTGAGCTTTATGATTTATGATGAATTGAAAATGGGGGACCCTGATGTAAACAAGATGAAAGTTGGTCTGCATCCCCAATTAACAATTGTATGTACTGAGCTGTACTGTACTGTACCCATTCTGCAATCTGTTAATAAACTTTTCAATCAATCAATCAATCAAGCTACGCGGAGCGCAGTCAGTCAGTAGCCTACACCCCGTATATTCCGATAACGCTATATAAACCATGCTGCATTCATTCTGAGAGAAAGATCTATTATTCCAAATGCTATTTATAGGGTTTTGACCATAATTACACTACTGTTGCTATTTTACAATGAACTATAATGAACTATGGTTCGTACAGAACATGCCAGTGTTATTATGCACAGAAGCTCATTTCCTTGTTGTAATAATATATTCTACCACTGGGCGCCAGGTAAGTGTGGTCTGACCTGTGCGTAGATGTAAGCACGGAGTCAAGTTCAAATCGAAATTGATGAATCCCACTCTTTGCTTAGAAATGATCGTACGCACAGGGTAAGCACAGATCTGTGCGTAGAACACGTTGATGAATGAGGGCCCTGGGGTCTCAAATTCATTCCATCGTGGGCCAAGTTTTCATTTTAACTATACATTGCACCAGGTGAGTTAGTTGAAGAGGTGAGCCAATTAGTGAAATCATCAGCTGGTGTTTAGGCAAGGCTGGAATGAAACCAAGCATACACTCTGCCCACAATGGAATGTGTTCTGCGATAGACAATGCTGAAGACAGACAGAAGACAGAATACTGGAGTACCCTGAATAATATCACAATATTAACCACAGCATAATGCGGATCTGACTGTCTATTCTTCTGATAGCAGGTGTTTAATCAAAGATCCCTGCTTTCTAGTGTTGCACAAGGACCAATCAGCATGGGTATGGGCGGGTTCATTTTCCATTGATGGGGATTTGATTGGCTGTTTACCTGCGGTCGCAGGATTAATAACGTTAACGTTAGTTCGGCCAGATAAACAATTAAAATATACTAATTAAATGGTTGGACCTGTGAGATTTGTACTTTGTACTTTGTAGGTCTGCATTTTAAATGTAAGGAGTAAAAAGTATGTATTTTTTCTCTGAAATGTAATGGAGTAAAAGTACAAAGTATACAAACCTAATAATACTCGAGTAAAGTACAAATCCCCCAAAACTAATTGTAACGAAGTACAATTACTCAAGTACTTTACACCCCTGGTTATATGACATTTAGGTATGACACAGGACTACACAAGCATTTTTAGTATAGAAATGTGTCAACAGACTAAAGCAGGGAACCACAATATTTTGCATACGAATTATGCAGAATGTAATATCATAACTGTCTATTACTTTTCTTGCAATTGAGCCAATTTTCCTTAGGTACGGTTTTGAGGTGTGTGTTCAACAGAATGTAGTATCAAAAACACATTCACAAAAAGTATGGGTTACTGAATGCTGAACTGCACTATTATAATCACTAAACCAGACCTTACCTGTGTCCCTGTATCACTTGTCTCTGCTGCCCTTTGATAAAAAAACGTCCCTATGTCCATTTTCCTTTTTTTTTGGGCATATTTCAGTTAGTCACAGCAAAAGTCACCTAGTAAAAGTGAGATAATTGACAATATCAAAACATGCTAGGGCTGTACCGAATAGTTCGAAGCTTCGTTCATAATGTTGACATTCGAATTCTAAATCAACATAAAAAATTGTAAAAAAAAAAAAAAAAAAAAATTACAATTTTATTTGCCAAGGTATGGCGAGTGCCATACCTTGCCATACCAAATGGACGCCCCTGAGTGAAGGTGAATATATAGTGAGGGTGAATATATAGTGAGGGTGATTATATAGTGAGGGTGAATATATAGTGAAGGTGAATATATAGTGAGGGTGAATATATAGTGAGGGTGAATATATAGTGAAGGTGAATATATAGTGAGGGTGAATATATATTGAGGGTGAATATATAGCGAGGGTGAATATATAGTGAGGGTGAATATATAGTGAGGGTGAATATATAGTAAGGTTGAATGAATGAATGAATGAATGCATGAATGAATGAATGAATGAATGAATGAATGAATGAACAAGTTTATTTTTGGACATGTTATTCTCCATATTTCTCCAAACAACTCACGATATCTTGTTCCGTCGAACCAAACAATCATAGCAACAAATAAAAAAAACATTAAAAGAAAAACATTAAAAAAAGAAAAAAATGGGGGCGGTCAGGTGGCGTAACGGAGATTGCGTTCGTCACCAACCCCGGAGCGGCTGGATTCGCATGTTTGAATCCAGCTCACAGCTCCGGGGTTGTCACCAGCTTGGCTGGCCGTTCACACTAATACAATTGGCAGTATTAGAGGGTGGGAGAAGTTGGCGGGGTGGGTCCGGGTCGTTGTAAACAGCGACTCCTACAGTTCGGTCGGGGCGCCTGCTAAGCGCGGATAGGACTTGAGTGGGATAGTGTGATCCTTCCACACGCTACGCCCTCTCAATGAGAATCCGCGCAGCCAGGTGAAAAGAAGTGGTTGATTGGCTGGACGTGTGTCGGAGGAAGCACGTGGTAGCCTCCACTCTCCCAGACCGACTGTGGGGGGTAAGTGCGCAGCGACCAGGAAGGGGATTGGGAATTGGCATAACAACTAACATTGGGATGGGAGAAAATCAGAGGAAAAAGGAGGGGGAAAAAGATCAATAAAAAAAATAATAATAAGGAATTATAAACAAAAGGTCAAGAGCAATGTGTTTGGTTAGCAGACATGTCCAAAAAAGGAGTAGAGGGAAGCTAAGCTTATTGATCCCTACCCCCTTACATTTATATTTGTTCTTCCATTAATTTTACTAGATATAACATAATTTAGTGTATTGCAATATAGAATATACTTTTACTTATATTAAAAGATTACAAGAAAAGAAAAAAACTTGATTCACTTGACAGCAGTGAATATAGTACAGCACTACATACACAATATAACATAACTTTGTTTATCCTCAATACTAATTTCTGTATTTTTCCAATGTGTATTTTTTTAGCTGCTTTTTAAATTGTGCCACATGTTTACTCTGTTTGATGTAGGTAAATTTTTCCACAACTTCACTCCACACACCGATATGCACATGCTTTTCAGCGTGGTGTTTACCATTGGTTGTTTAAGATTCCCTCTCCCTCTTAAGTTATATTCTCCTTCCCTGTCTCTGAACCATTTTGAATGTTGCCTGCATGGGATTAGTTTATATCTGGCTTTGTATACAATGAGGGCAGTTTTGTAATCCACTAGGTCCATACATTTCAATGCTTGTAGCTTTATAAATAAGTTATTGGTGTGTTCATAATATATAGTGTTGATAGTGTAGGTTGAATATATAGTGAAGGTGAATATATACTGAATGTGAATATATAGTGGAGGCAGTGGCGGCCGCCACTGGGGGGCGCTAGGGCGCCGCCCCCCCTTCAGGCCCTGGTTATATGAGAGTAGAACAAGAATAAGTATCTTTTTGTTTTTTGTTTTATAGCCCTATAAATAATATAAACATGTTTAAAATGAATAATATTTACTCATTTTAAGTATGTTTGTATTTCCAATGCACAATATAACGTTATTATCGCAATTAAAAAACACTCGTTTTCCAGAGCAGGAAGTGACATCACGTTTTTTTTATTTTTTTTATTTTTTCGTATTTCTCGGCCCGGGCTATACGCGATAGCGCTCTGAGTGCGCGTCACAGTTTGATCGCTGTATCCGTCACAGCCAGGCATGCGTTGTTCATGGGACGCATTGGGACGGGGTAGCACGGTGTGCAAGTTCACTGAGTATTAAAGATTTGAGCAGAAGCGCGTGCACGCACATGCATGGTTGTGCGCGCATGCGCGTGCACTCAAGAACGCGCTGCGCTCGACTCGGCTCCTCGTGTTTACCTGCCTCCCGGCGCTACCTCGCATTATCATAACAATAGCCGCTAGGCCGGTGTCTTCAACCACGTCTGGACTCTTTGTGATGTAAATATGGAATGTCCCAAGTTGCTGCTGTTTACAGAGTGTATTGTTGTCCAAAGGTGAATGATGTATGAGGATACATTTTCCTACGTGTCTCACCGTTTGGAATTGACAACTGTTTTGATTTAACCCTTCATTCACCATCATTCACCTTTGGACAACAATACACTCTGTAAACAGCAGCAACTTGGGACATTCCATATTTACATCACAAACGTTGGGACTGAGTAGATAATTAATTAATCTTCTCTTTATTTTTATTATTTATATTAAAACTGAATCAAACCATAAACAAGGTTGCCTGTTGGGATGTTAGATCCTAATGTGAAAAACTGATTTTATATGTCTGCACTTTATGTGCTCATTTTATGCCTGTCTTTCTTCTGTTGTGAAGCACTTTGAGCTGCAGTTTCTGTATGAAAGGCTATACAAACAAAGTGTATTATTATACATGTGCACGAGGGAACATATGCGCATGCGCGCGTGGGGCCGCGCATGCGCGCGCGGGGCCGCGCATGCGCGCGCGGCGTCATTATCCTGCGTGCCGGCTCAGTCCATATTAACAACGCACCACTGGTCACAGCCAATCAGTGCATAACGCGTTGTGCGTTGAAATATGACTATTATGTTGGAATCTGGGCGCGATTTGAAGCGGTCTAGCCAGTAGCGTCAAGAATATCTGTAGCCGCATTTCGCGGAGACGCTCTCTGATTGGCCGACGCCAGTATTTTTTTCCGTAGCAGAATTTCACAGAGACGATCTCTGATTGGCCGAATCCAATTTCTAATGTTCCAATTCTAGGTTATTCCGGCTAGGTTGGTTCCTAGGTTGGTCGGTGGAGATAGTTGTGTTGTTGTGAGAATGATGCAGGCAGCTGTTTGTCTTAGACGAGCGTGCCGTGACTGCAAGTTCTTTAGACTGTTAAGCTTAGGCACTCTTTCAAAGTTGGTTAAGGTTAGAGTTTGTCTTAGAGCATGGCGATAGAACGCCAGGTAGTTTGCAGTCAGTTCGAGCGGAAATGGACAAAGGAATGTACTTGTGTTGTGCTAACGAGCTAACACTTGGCTAACAAGCTATATGGCGGATGTAGTCTGGAGACAGACTACAGTGGACAGTGGTCTGGAATACATCATCAGTGGATTATACACGTTTATCAAGCTCTCCTGCCCTGGACGTTTCAACTAAACAGTGAGTCTCTCTCTCTCTCTCTCTCTCTCTCTCTCTCTCTCTCTCTCTCTCGCTCTCTCTCTCTCTCTCTCTCTCTCTCTCTCTCTGTGGTTAACGTAACGTTTGTAAATAGTTTTTTTTAGGAGCAGTACTTGTTAGGCTACTGCTGGCCATTCATGAAGCGAGACATTGCTGATTGTTTATTTATTTTATAACACAAGACTATGACTACCAACTGCCTAGCCAGCCGTGTATCAATCTTGGATGCAATAATAACGTTACGTCGTTACCAACACTGACTATGTCGATGGCTCATTGATTTAACTACTGCAGCTCTCTCGGATTGAAAATACGTGGATTATGGCTTGTTCAATATCGTCTATATGTTTGAATGAATGAATGAATGAATGAGAACTTTATTAACAGATTGCAGAATGGGTACAATACAGTACGGCTCAATACACACAATTGTTAAGGGGATGCAGACCAGAGAAAGACGTTTGTCTTGTTTACATCAGGGTCCCAGATTTTCGATTCATATCCATAGTTTAATAGCTAGCCTTGGCTCGTTTAACAATATGCAAAATATGTGTACAGCCCTGTACTCATACTGAAGTTATTCTTGGTATATAATAGGTCTGATTGTGTAACGAATCGATTCCACGTCGCGCTGTGTGTGAGAGAGAGAAGAGGAGAGAGGGAGAGATGTTTGGGTATAGCGCCCCTAGTGGCGAAGTACCCACCGGCCGCCACTGAGTGGAGGTGAATATATAGTAAGGGTGAATATATAGTGAAGGTGAATATATAGTGAGGGTGAATATATAGTGAGGGTGAATATATAGTGAGGGTGAATATATAGTGAGGGTGAATATATAGTGAAGGTGAATATATAGTGAGGGTGAATATATAGTGAGGGTGAATATATACCGGACCCCACTTTGAGAACCACTGTCCTTGAAAACCTTGATTTGGTTTACACTGATTGTAATTTATTCACAGAAATGCAGAATACAGAAGTGAGGTTTTTATACTGTATACTGTACATATTATTTGTTTATGCGTTGGTATGTGTGTGTGTTTGTCTGGCCTTAAGCGGAGCCAAGGGCTTTCCTTTCAGTTCCCAACCTGCTCTGCTCTCTGCTGTCTCAACAGGTTCTCTCTCTCTCTCTCTCTCTCTCTCTCTCTCTCTCTCATCTCTCTCTCTCTCTCTCTCTTCTCTTCTCTCTCTCTCTCTCTCTCTCTCTCTCTCTCTCTCTCTCTCTCTCTCTCTCTCTCTCTCTCACTCACCCCTAGTGCCATGGGACTGTGGCTGCTGAAGCACGTCAGCATCTGAAGGCCATGTTTATTGACAATAAAACAAATAGCTGTAAAATGCAGTAAACGCGCGTTAAACCATAAAGCAAATATTGTAAAATGCAGTAAACCAACTTTAAACCATAAAGCAAATTTAAAAACACCATTATTATTTTATTTTATATCATGTCTAGACTAGTGATCAGGTATTCCTTTTGATGCAGAAAATGCAGAGATACAACTTGAAATTATTGTTTCAATTCATGGTACCAGTTGAAATAAGACAACAAATTGTATCATTTGTATTATTATTATTATTATTATTATTATTATTATTATTATTATTATTATTATTATTATTATTATTATTATTATTATTATTATTATTATTATTATTATTATTATTATTATTATTATTATTATTATTATTATTATTATTATTATTATTATGATGATTATTATTATGATCATTTCTTTTAAATTTGTGTTTTAAAAGAATCCACTCATGCATTGTGATGATTGGACTGATTAGGAAGTTCTTATGTCAACGGATTCACACACAAAGACAAATGACTCAAACCGCCACCTGTGTCACACGAAGCCACTCCAACAAGCCCATGCATCTCCCCTTGTGTACAGAATGTACAGAGAGCCCTTCACGCCCTCGTCCGTCTTTCTTCCCTGCCGATCCAGACACATGCTTCAGCCGGGTGAGCTGTGATGGCTATACGTGTGGCGTCTCTCTCTCTCTTACTACAGGAAGGATTGTCCTCTTTTTGGCAGACAGGGATTTGTGTTCCCGTGCGCCTTAGCTGTGCCATGTGATTTGTAGACTCTGAAAGAGACCAATATATCTATCTACCAGGGCCGTGCAGAGACCTTTAGAGGGGCAGGTGCTCAAAAAAAAAAGGGCAAAATGTTAGAACACCAACTACAGCGTAACGTACCCAGCCAAACTATAGCATTAGGAACCAATATTCAGAGAATGTAACACGGACGCTTACAATAAACTGCATTATACTATATGATTATGCCTTAGAATAGGATTTATCTAAAATGTATTATAGATTTCTATTGGCTAATGGGCCCGTCATTCCAAGAGCAAAACCATGCACCTCAGACAGGCATTCAAATATTTTATTTTTATTCATAATATTATTCAAATTATTCTTGATGGGCCATGGGCATTGCTCATTACACATTTCTTTTTAAATACATTAAAATAAAGGCCTTGCCAAAAAAGGGTACTTTGGTCATCAAGGGGCACATGGGCAAGTGCTTGGGCACCCAAAGCCCCCCGCCCCCTCTCTGCACATGCCTGCTAATTATATTCTGTCAGGTAGCATTAGAAACTGTCGGGCTTCTCCGGGATATGTACCATGAGATTGTGCTGTGTTTCAGAGCAGCTGCTATAGTTGGAACCAACAGTGTTAATTCCCAGAGGAAGGGTGACAGATAGCCCCTTTCGTGACTGTGATGCACGCCAACAAGGTTTGGCGGAGTGAATCCACAGTCCCTTGCTCCCCCATAGGAAACCACCCTATTTTAACTCTGAAGAACTGGTCCGACGCAAAACGTTCGTTATACAAGTATCGCAGAGCAATTTCAAATGTACTCACAGTTGCACGAGGGTCTTGGACAGAGAAACGCAATGGTTTGGAAGCTCGGCGTTGCTACATTTTAAATAATTTTTATAAACGTGTAAACATCACCGAGACGGCAGTGCGGCTCTCCAGATATACCCTACTTGCGGTGTTCGGGGGAAAGCAGCCATACGTTCTTCGCTGTTTATACGTTTATTTTTATTAAATTTTTTTTATGTTTATTAGCAACGCCAAGCTTTCAAACCATTGCCTTTCTCTGTCCAAGACCCTTGTGCAACTGTGAGTACCTTTGAAATTTCTCTGCAATACTTGTATAACGAACGTTTCGCATCGGACCAGTTCTTCAGAGTTAAAATAGGGTGGTTTCCTATGGGGGAGCAAGGGACTGTGGATTCATTCCGCCAAACCTTGTTGGCGTGCATCACAGTCACAAAAGGGGCTAGGTGACAGAGTGCAAGGCCCACAGCCAGTTACATTTACATCTACAGTACATTTACATGTAGTCGTTTAGCTGATGCTTTTATCCAAATCCACTTACAGTACAGGTTTTGCACAAGTCAGCAGGAGGGGTAACCACTCATCTAGCAGGAACACACACACTTTTTTGGAAATTTGCTTATTTGCCATCTACCCTGGAGTTAGACAAGCAGATACACACCCTTTTCCTCTCTGTGCATGCAAAACTGGGCTTTTGAGGTGATAAAATCACTGCGCCCAGGCAGCAGTGGTTCGGCAAAAAATAGTTCCGAGTATGTTTAGAAAACGAAAATGTCAAATTTGTATATCTTTTTTATTTCTCCACGTGGTAAATACACAGGTCACAACATGTTTACAGGGACGTTTTGGAGTTATATTTGGAGTGTATTTCGTGACTGTTGGGAACTAGGCTACACTGGCACACCTACTTCCAGTGAATGACGCTAAGATAGGCTAACGCCGCGGCTGTTCCCTAAGCCTATGCACAGAGAAGAAAAGGTATCTGCTTGTCTAACTCCAGGGTAGATGGTAAATAAGCGAATTTCTCCAAAAGTTGTCGTGTTCCTTTAAAAGGATGAGTTCTGGACCCCTAGCTCTATTTCCTACTTACTAGTGATGTGATCGTTCCTTTCCTTTCCTCAACTCAATCCATATCGATACAATACGTTATGGGACACCCTGTGGTTTGTACAAGCCCTAGTCTCGCATTGCTAGACTCATCTCCATATACTGTATTTTAGCACTGCGTCAGTGCAGGAGAAACGCCTGGCAGAAGCCATTATTATGTCACTTTCTGGGTTGTTTGTATTTTTCCAACCAATCACAATCATCTAGGGAGGCTCTAAGTTCAAAATGCACATTTCTTAAATATTTTTGGTCTGTTTTCTCAAGTTTTCCATCCTGAGAGGGTAGCTTGCTAGCTCTAACAAACATGACTGCAAGGGGAGGAGAATTCAGACAGAAATATTCGGCCAATGGGAGGCTTATATCCCAGCCCGATCTTGCTTAAAAATACGCAAATAAAGTACT
>NW_028174669.1:0-33646 GCF_963971535.1 Notolepis coatsorum
TTGGTGTTATGGTAGACTCAGACCTAAGCATTAAATCACAATCAACAAGTTGACAAAAACTTAATTCTTCCACCTTAGAAACATAGCTAAAGTACGGCCATTTATAAATCAAAAGGACGCTGAAAACCAGATCCATGCCTTTATCTCAAGCCAACTCGACTACTGTAATGCACTCCTTACCGGCCTCCCGAAAAAATACGATGATAACTATTTTATTGCAATGCACTATTGCATTATTTTATTCTATTTACTAACTATTTTATTGCACTGCACTATTTTACTTTGTATCAGTGAATCATAGACGCCTGGCCATAAGAGCATTCGGAGCATCTCTGCTCTCCCACTATTGAACTTGGGGGAGCAAAGGTATGATCTTGCTCCACCACTTTTTGATAATATGAAAAATATGATATATCCCCCCCAAATATATAAATCTAACCATAACTACGTTATGGTTAACTGAGTTTTATAGTGAAAAGAGCAGCTTTATTGGTCAAGATTGAAGGCTCTATATTGCAGGAAATTGCACGTACAGGTTAATTAAATAAAAAAAAAAAACACCCCTTGCAAAAAAAAAGAAAAAAAATATTTATAAAAAAAAATAAAATAAAAATAGGGGGCCCATCTGGGCTAAGCCCCGGATCTCCTACAATCCTAAATCCGCCCCTGGTTAAGCACTTTGTATTTCAATCGTACACAAAAGAGCTTTGATGTTAAACTATTGATTATAGTTACTCAAGTCTGACCTGAAATCCTTCCAGAATGGCTTCTTCTTCACTTCCTAATGTGGCAATTCCAGGTGTAGGGGTGGCAGAATAAACAACAGACAGGTTGCAGTTCCCAAAATGATACTCTTCTTTATTTTCTAATAAACAACAGAAACGTTTCCCACTTCTCACTCTGACTTTATAGTAATTAATCTGTCGGCCTGTCTCCTTCCACTGCTACGAGAGAGTGAGAGAGTGCTCTTGGGCTCCATTAAGTTCCCCCTCCTCAAAAGGCGCACCGCGCAGTGATTCGATAATCGGTCTTGATGACCTTCTAGCGACAGGTGCGTCCGGAAGCGGACGCCCAAATATGGGTAGCGCCCAGCCATTGGGTCGCTACGTAGCGGCCTTCAATCACCAAGCCCAGTGGTGGCTTGGGGTTGCCACACTAATGACACATTCAGTAAAGACCTATCCATCTGTTTACCTCTAATTCAAACAGTCAGGTGAATATTTGTTTTATATACTTTAACATTTAGTTCCTCATTAGGGCTAAGGTACTCTATTATTTATCAAAGTAAGGCGTTACATGCTCCGCTCGATAAGAGTTCACTCCACCTGGAATATGACCTCTAATATCTGTATACATCATTGGGCTTTCTCCCAGATCTTAATATTGATCATTTAAAACAGAAATAATGGCTTCTTGTTTACCTGGGCACACAATTAAATATCAGTACCTGGCTCTACATGTGCCTTAGTATCAGTATATATACAGTACCTATATTATTTAAAGGTTTCTGAAACACAAGTTAGTGGTGGTGACTATAGTGCTGTGACAAACTGTCAAAAAGGGCTTTAGTTTTTGAGATACCCCTACCGGAGGTAGAACAAAACACAACCATGTTTTTCCTCATCTCTAAGGTCTCCCATATATGAAATGGATTCTTGTATAAAAATATTTTACTGCAAAACTTGTTAAATTGATAGATATTGTTATACACCCCCAAAGGAAAAAACAACCAAAATATAGCCTGGCCGTATGGGAGTTGAGACATATAAACTCATGTAGATTAATAATACAAGCTCCAAGAGCTTTCAAACTTGACATGCTAGATGTCAGACAGTTGCTTAACCTAATAGAAAAACCTGGATGTGAATATCTTTATGCATGTAGGAAATATCTACCTATGTACACATACTTAAAATAAGCGGAAATGTAAAAAAAGTATATCTATGCAGAATGTTCTCATTTACTTTGTAGTAGCTCTGCCATGGATTGTCATAGAAACACAGATGAGGGCTTTCTCGGAAAGGTGTGGTTGTGCTGAATCCAGCAATACCACATGTGTAAATATAGCATGCATGGTCAGGGAGTTACATCAGTAAATGTATGAGGTGTCCTAAATGAAAGAAAATGAAACATTGACATAATGAAGTCTTCAGTCCAAAGCCCATTATCAGTGGTGAGAAGCATGTTGACAAATTCAATGTTACTGCAAAGTAAAGTCACTTGAGGTAATGTTCTGGTCTATAATGTTAATATATTTATGATATATTACATGACATTTTATGATACTTCATATGGAAACAAAGATCCAATTGAATCAGGTTGAAATAGAAATGGAACACCTTCATTTCAATCTACTGCGTTCTGAACCCCCTACTGTATTCACTGTACGCACATGACTGTGTGGCAAGGTTTAGCTCCAACTCCATAGTGAAGTTTGCGGACGACACGGTGGTGGGGCTGATCTCTAACAATGACGAGAAGGCCTATCGGGAGGAGGTTGATGAACTGGCACGCTGGTGCTTGGATAACAGCCTACTCCTGAACATTGGTAAAACCAAAGAGCTGATCGTGGATTTGAGGAGAATACAGCAGGGGACACACACGTCACTGCGGATAAATGGGGCTATTGTGGACAGGGTGAGCAGTTTCATGTACCTGGGAGTCCACATCACAGAGGACCTGACATGGTCAGATTCTGTGGTGAAAAAGGCGAAACAGTCACCAGAGTATCGGGGAAGATACTTCACTCCTTCTATTCCGGGGCTGTAGAGAGCATTCTGACTTGAAACATCACTGCCTGGTTTGGAAACAGCACGGCACAGAACAGGAAGGCCCTCCAGAGAGTGGTGCGCTCAGCAGCCACGGGTATTGCACTACCACCCCTGCAGGACTTATATAACAGGAGGTGCAAATCCAGAGCCTGCAGAATAATGAAAGACCCACACCACCCCAACAACAGCCTGTTCAAGCTTCAAGTGTTCAGGCAAGCGCCTACGTACATACGCAACAAGAACAGAGCGACTACGGCTCAGCTTCTTCCCCCAGGCCATCAGAACACTGAACTCTCCACTCACAAGTACACATGAGCACACACACACACACACACAAACACACCACAAAAGGAAATAACAGATGTGGTTCTCGTATAGTATAGTTTAGATATACAGGTAGTAAGTAAAACATAATGACGGAGTTAAAATTGTACATTATAATAGTGTACATAGGAACCAGTGCCTTCTCAGGAATTTAGCATGTCTATTTTTATCATGCACATCTTATGTCTTACCTGTTTTTTTTCTATGTGTATTTTATTATTGTATTATTGCACAATCGATGCAGGCATGGCCACCCACATTTCACTGTATGCCCTGGTATGTATGTGACAAATAAACCTCTTGATTCTTGATTCTAGCAACACATCACCGTCACTCATCCACATTATCATCAGTGACAAAATGGATCATATTTGGGCAGTCAGGGAAAGAGCAAGAGCAAAACTCAGTGCAAGTCAAGCCCACTGAAAGACATTGGCATTTGCTGTGTGTGTGTGTGTGTGTGTTTATGTGTACTTGTGAGTGGAGAGTTCAGTGTTCAGTGTTCTGATGGCCTGGGGGAAGAAGATTAGTCTGAGTCTCTCTGTGCTCGTAGCGTGTGTACATAGGCGCTTGCCTGACCGCAGCAGCTTGAACAGGCTGTTGTTGGGGTGGTGGGGGTCTTTCATTATTCTGCAGGCTCTGGATTTGCACCTCCTGTTATATAAGTCCTGCAGGGGTGGTAGTGCAATACCCATAGTACGCTCTGCTGAGCGCACCACTCTCTGGAGGGCCTTCCTGTCCTGTTTCCAAACCAGGCAGTGATGTTTCCAGTCAGAATGTTCTCTACAGCCCCAGAATAGAAGGAGTGGAGTATCTTCCCTGATACTCTGAACTTCCTTAACTGTCTCAGGTGATAGAGGCGCTGTTTTCGCCTTTTTCACCACAGAATCTGTGTGTGTTGACCATGTCAGGTCCTCTGTGATGTGGACTCCCAGGTACTTGAAACTGCTCACCCTGTCCATGATAGCCCCATTTATCCGCAGTGGTGTGTGTGTCACCTGCTGTATTCTCCTCAAATCCATGATCAGCGCTTTGGTTTTACCAATGTTCAGGACTGTTATCCCGGCACCAGCGTGCCAGTTCATCAACCTCCTCCCGATAGGCCTTCTCGTCATTGTTAGAGATCAGCCCCACCACCACTGTGTCGTCCGCAAACTTCACTATGGAGTTGGAGCTGAACCTCGCCACACAGTCATGCGTGTACAGTGAATACAGCAGGGGGCTCAGAATGCAGATTGAAATAAAGGTGTTCTATTTAAATTTCAACCTGATTCAATTGGATCTTTGTTTCCATATGAAGTATCATAAAATGTCATGTAATATATCATAAATATATTAACATTATAGACCAGAACATTACCTCAAGTGACTTTACTTTGCAGTAACATTGAATTTGTCAACATGCTTCTCATGCTTTATTTAATTTAGGACACCTCATACATTTACTGATGTAACTCCCTGACCATGCATGCTATATTTACACATGTGGTATTGCTGGATTCAGCACAACCACACCTTTCTGAGAAAGCCCTCATCTGTGTTTCTATGACAATCCATGGCAGAGCTACTACAAAGTAAATGAGAACATTCTGCATAGATATAAATTTTTTACATTTCCGCTTATTTTAAGTATGTGTACATAGGTAGATATTTCCTACATGCATAAAGATATTCACATCCAGGTTTTTCTATTAGGTTAAGCAACTGTCTGACTGCTAGCATGTCAAGTTTGAAAGCTCTTGGAGCTTGTATTATTAATCTACATGAGTTTATATGTCTCAACTCCCATACGGCCAGGCTATATTTTGGTTGTTTTTTCCTTTGGGGGTGTATAACAATATCTATCAATTTAACAAGTTTTGCAGTAAAATATTTTTATACAAGAATCCATTTCATATATGGGAGACCTTAGAGATGAGTAAAACATGGTTGTGTTTTGTTCTACCTCCGGTAGGGGTATCTCAACATTTTGGGGTCATTGTCACTAGGCTACTAGTGGTCTCCACTCCCAGAGCAGACAATATTGATGGTGACTCTTTGTGAACTGCAATACATTTGATTGCTAAAGATTGAAAATGTTCTGCCAAAGTGCTGTATCGTTTTAAATCAAGACGTTTCTTCCATTCAATCACATAATACAATATTTTCTATGGTAGTTGTGTCCCGAGTGTCTTTCCACCTAAATGGAACTACAAGATTAGTACCTATATATTCAAGAAAGATATTTATACAAATTTAAATTTATTGTTTAATGTCAATTCACTATAAACAGAACATGAAATATTTGTAACAATATAATAGATTTACTGAAACGATTAAGAGATATATCTTGAATGCATAAACATGTTACTTCATAGTTACTTTGAGAGGATTATGTGCTCCAATATATTCCACTCAGCACTATTAATCTACCGTAATTCCTCTAATAGTAACCGGTATTCAATTAAAAACCGGGTCTCTATTAATGACCGGGTGCGCTGTTGAGCTAAGCAATTATAAGCCGGCCTCCTAATACAAGCCGGGTATATTTTGTTATTGTTGTTATATGCTGGCCTGGCTGTGCAGTAAAGACCATATAATGGTATGGTGTTAATGTTTACCAAGAGAGTAAGCCTACCTCAGAATTGTATAAAACGAAGTTATTATTATTATTATTATTATACCAGTATTGTGATTGCACTATTATACTTTATTTAACTTTTTTTGACCACCTGTAATTGCACTGTTTACTACCGTATTTCATACAGTACTTGGTTTCAATAAATGAACCCAGTACATTTGACTGGGTTCAAACCGACACAAAATGTTGATTTATTCATTATGATCTGTTTGAAAATTAGAAATATAGGCCTCTCTCTTATACATGCCTCCTCCTAATACAAGCCTGGTATCCGCTACAGTTGAAACAAATACAAGCCGGGGTTACTATTAGAGGAATTACGGTATATAATGCAGAGACATGTCATCATTGTAAATACATCACATATAAACATAACACTGCCTTCATGGCACAATCTTGATTTAACTAAAAAGATTATTTTCATGAATGGATTACTAGATTTCAACCAGAATACAATACGTTCTCTTGGGCATTTCCTGGTTGTGGAGCTAAAGCCTGGTCTGGTTCAACAAAGGAAATCAATGATGAAAAAACAACAGACTGGCCGCTGGTGGGGCAGGGTTGATTGAGTAGGACACCATGACTCAAGAAGGCCTTCTGATAGCAGGTGGCAATAAGAAGATTTGAAAATGTGTTTTACAACAATTGCTATGTGTAAAACAATGGTTGTAGATGTGTAGATATTTGGGAAATATATCAATAGGAAAGCCAGTGGAACAGTAATATGCTTTTCCAATGTTTGACCAACTCTAGCACTGTACAGTAATTAGGCATTTTCTTATTTCACATCTCAACCTTGGTGCTCAACCAAAAATAAAGGGCACATCAAAGGCTCTCTCCCTCCGATTTGTAAAATCTTGTTTTTTTGCACTATTGGTCGCTTATTTCACTCTGTATGGAATACCATTGATCCTAATGAATTACATTTCAAACCTTTATCTTAACTAGAAAAAAGTTAAGATTGCCCTCATTTGCAGAGATGTCAGGTATAACAAGACATATTGAAATGATGATCTTCATACACAGGCGTAGATATACCGGTAGTTTCTTTCTGTCTTTCCTACTGAGTCCTATTGCAAAGCGTACAGATGTCAAAGAATATTTGGGAGGGACGCAATATTTCTAAACTTAAAAATGCATTGTTTTGCATCAGCACATATTTGATAGAATTTATATAGAAAATAAAACAAAAAATGAAATACAATAACCTTGGGCCCGTGTGTGTCTGGTTACAGGCAGCCATGTTGGAAGAGAGACAACTAGTGTTGGAAGAGAGGACTAGAGACCAAGGCCTCTGTTCAAACCATGTAAATGGTGTTTGAAGATGAGTCAGATCACATTAGTTGGTTGTTAACACATTGACCGCCAGAGCTTTTATAGAACAGTCTGCACCCTCTGCCAGGGTTTTTGAGCATTCTGACTCATCTTTCAAGTCCCACCGAATTCTGACTCATCTGCTGTGATATGACTGAACACATGGAATATCTCAAAAGACAGATAAAGATCTCTAGTTTCATCAGTGATCATCAGCCAGTATGAATGCGCTGGTGTCTCTTTAAGCTGCCATATTGACTGAAGCTCTTCTCACATTGGTCACAGTGGTAAGGCTTCTCTCCTGTATGAATGCGCTGGTGTATCTTTAACTTTCCAGATTGTCTGAAGCTCTTCTCACACTGGTCACAGTGGTAAGGCTTCTCTCCTGTATGAATGCGCTGGTGTATCTTTAAGCTGCCAGACTCACTGAAGCTTGCTCCACATTGGTCACAGCAGTAAGGCTTCTCTCCTGTATGAATGCGCTGGTGTATCTTTAAGTGTCCAGATTGTCTGAAGCTCTTCTCACACTGGTCACAGTGGTAAGGCTTATTTCCAGTATGAATGCGCTGGTGTGACTTTAAGTAGTCATATCTACTGAAGCTCTTCTCACACTGGTCACAGTGGTAGGGCTTCACTCCTGTATGAATGCGCTGGTGTTTCTTTAATTCTGAAGAGGCACTGAAGCGCGATCCACATTGGTCACAGCAGTAAGGCTTCTCTCCTGTATGAATGCGTTGGTGTATCTTTAAGTGTCCAGATTGACTGAAGCACGCTCCACATTGGTCACAGTGGTAAGGCTTCTCTCCTGTATGAATGCGCTGGTGTTTCTTTAATTCTGCCTTTTTGATGAAGTGCTTTCCACACTGGTCACAGCAGTGAATGCGCTGGTGTTTCTTTAATTCTGCCTTTTTGATGAAGCGCTTTCCACACTGGTCACAGGAGTGAGGCCTTGACTCATTCATATCTCTGCTTGTTGTTGGGGAGCAATGCAGCAATTGTACCTGGAGAAGAGAGAAGTACACCAATGAAGAGTTCAGATTGATTTAGCATTATATTGATCATTCGTTTGTAATATGTCTATCAGATCAAGATCATAAATTAAGATCACTTTTAAAGACCTGATCATTCGTTTGTAATATGTCTATCAGATCAAGATCATGAATTAAGATCACTTTTAAAGACCTTTTTATATTGTGAAGAGAATGAATGTAATATTTAATTGTGAAGACAATTACATCTCTGCCGATGCTAGCAATTAGCTGACCATTATTATAGTAAAATCACATGTTCACCTTCTTCATACTTTGTACCCTTTAACCTCCGTCGGACTGCTCGGGCTAAAGAGGTTAATTAACTAGAAACTATTTAAAAGTAAAGAAACCTAAACAATTTTCAGTACATTTCAAGTAGATAAGGTAATACGTTCAAGTAGATAAAGAATACACACTTACATAAGAGGCCAGAGTAACATTTTAAGCAAATTATTTTAATATATTGATTGATGATTGATTAATCAATACAAGTCAATCTTAACTCGTGATTGCTCGCCATGCGTTGAACGCCAATCACGTATATATCACTGATTCTTGAGTCGGGACAAAACATGTCCTACATAGAAAAGTCTAATTTATATCAAAAATATATAAATGAATAATGATTGACATACTCACAAAGTTCAATCTAAAGGTATTGTGTATACTGATGTTTAGCACATATATTTGTTTTTGGGGGGATATTTGTTTTAAATGTATAATCTGTGGTTAGAAGCTCTCCATGTTAATTTTCTTGTCCTCAGCATGGGTCACATTATTGACCAGCCCAAAAAAGCTTGAAAAACTTCTCCACTTGTGAAAACAGATATCAAATCAAGGATACGGGTTATAAATGTATAAAACAATGCATGCCATGAAACTCAAATAATATTTTCCATAGAAATCTGCCTATCAAAGTTGTGTCCTCAGTCCTGCATCTTCTGGCCGCCTCAGACCTACTCCTATCCAAGCTCCGGGAGGGTCATCAAAGAGAAGTCGCCTATTCTCAGTCCTTGCCCCACAATGGTGGAATGAACTACCCACCCCAGTTAGGACAGCCGAAACACGTCCAATCTTTCGCCGTCGACTAAAGACGCACTTCTTCAACCATTATCTGAATAAAAAATAAATAAATAAATAAAAAACCTAACCCTAACTAACCATACTGTCATGCACTTGTCCTAATAAACTAACCTACACTGTAGCACTCAACACTTTGATGAACATTGTTACTCAGCTGATAGAGTTGTGCCCTTCCTGATGGCTTGTCGTACAGAACTTGTAAGTCGCTTTGGATAAAAGCGTCAGCTAAATGACTAAATGTAAATGTATGTTATGTCAACTCCGTCAGACTTTTTCATAAACCTAATTAAATCAGGCAATAGCATGGCCAGCTCTATCCCTGAGGACCCCTTTTCCTTTCCCTGCCTGTGGTGAATGCAACACTACCACACATGGTCTGGTAAATTTGACACTTTTTGATATTTTAGACAAACAATGTCAATATTCCTATGGTCACAGCTGGAACATGTCAACACCGTCTCTCCGTTATTATACTTTTAAAAAACAATAGTGGATTGAATTCAAGTGTTTCAGTGAGATTATTAATACAGCTAGCAACTGCCAAAAAACTAGCTAGCTGCAGTGCACAATACAGGCTTGGAGGGAAAATGTGTGCCCTTTTGTCAACTCCGTCAGACATCAACTCAATTTTGAGTCTGACGGAGTTGACGTGTAAGCTGACGGAGTTGACAAATCCATCAATAACCTCATAACATGCTATTATTATACTATTTTTATAATTTTTATAAAGCATACTATTTTTATTTCAGAGCAGGGTTAGAAATTAAATTTTTTTTTCAAGGGCTTTTTTTGACCCCCTTAATTGATTTTCGGGGGCTTTTTTTATTTCGGGGGCACAATTTTTATAATGAAAATTAACATAAAGATTATAAAACATTGTTGACACTTTTTTTTACAGTCTTCGTCGCTATGTTTGATAACGTAATGTTAATGTCTCCATATATAGGGCTCTACGCTAACCTTTTTCCCAAGGAGCACATGTGCTCCTAAATAAAATGTTAATAAATAAAATCTAAATACAAATTTAGGAGCACACAAAGAAATTTAGGAGCACAGTGACAATTGTTCAAGTAACACACACACACGATGTGTGACATGGCTTGGTTTCATGTTTTGAGGTACCTTCAATTATCTGTAAATAATACATACATACTCTATCTAAATAGATTAAATGATTGTCCCTGAGGGCAAGTTGTGTTGTTGTCTTGATATATCTACAAATAGCAGACGAATAGCTGGTTGCCTCTGGATCAATGAATGTCTAATATTGAATAATATTATTAGCTATTTTATTTTTAACATCCCTAATTCCAACAATCAAGAGGCTTGTTTCAAATTGATACAGCACTGGAACGTTTAAGTATAGGCTCTGGCCAGAGTATCAATGAAATACGTTGCGCGCTCAGCGCTGTGGAATGAAGGAAATGCGCATCGGGATCGGATTTGGATGTTATTCTTTGAAGTTGTGTTACAAATGGAACGGTCTTTCCCCGCCGAACACAAGTTACTTAACGTTACACAGGTCGCGCTATGCAGATGCTTAGCTTGCTAACGTTAAGATAGCAGTGTAATGCTTATGCTTGATGAAAGCAGAGCTCTCCCCCCGTCTGTGTTTGCCCCACTCAAAGCACCCTAACACGCAGCGGGCCCCGCCTCCCTCCCTCATTGCAACAAACCTGGCATTCCACCCAAAAACTGAATTTCAGTCCAGTTTCTCAACTATTAACAGCGGAGCTGTTTGTAATCTTCACAATTATATATATACTGTAATTAGTAAACTGTCGGGGGCTTTTATTGCCCCCCTTAACTGATTTTCGAGGGCATTTGGTCAATTTTCGAGGGCATTTTGCCCCAAGCCCCCGTTAATTTCGAACCCTGTTTCAGAGTGTGCATATAATAGCATGCATTACAATACACTTCTGACTTTTAGAGCATGGGCAGGCTGTGGTCTGCTTATTGAATCATTGTCTTACTTTCCCAGCACGTGTTAATACATAAATATAAATATATCACTTGTCTACATGGTTAATTGATTGATTGATTGATTAATGTAAAATCATAATGGTGCAGTGTGTAGTTTTCACTACCAAACATCTACACTCTTGCCTCTTATAGAGCAGGGAAGGAGTTCCATGTTGGTAAATGGCTGCTTTTTTATATAGCGCTTTTATCCAAAGCGCTTTACAATTTCTTACTTACATATTACCCATTCACACACCGATGGCGGAGGCAACCATGCAAGGTGCCAACCTGCTCATCGGGAGCAATTAGGGGTTAAGTGTCTTGCTCAAGGACACATCGACACGCTGCCCAGGAGGAGCGGGAATCGAACCGGGTACCTCCGGATTTCCAGACGACTGCTCTACCTCCTGAGCCACTGTCGCCCCTTGCCCTTTCATATCCCAGTAGGGATACAAGACAGAAGAAAACAGTTATTCTTGTTCTTGTACTGTTTACTTAGATCATCAGAGCAAAGGTGCACGGTGGTAAACTGTGGATATTTCATCTTAATAATAATTCTTAATATAGGACTGGTCCATGTGTGTCTACTGTAGATTGCTGCATCATCCTTTATCTGACTCTTTCCATCCATAGTGTAATACATTATGGTATGGAGTGATCAACAGGATAATATTTTGCTAGTCAGTTGTCACAATCTTATCAGTTGTCACAAGTGTAGAGTTCAAGAAAAATAATCCTGAACATCTTGTAATATACCCCAGAAATATTGGAATGATTGTCTTCTTGAATTTTCTCCCACTGCTTCCACTGTGTGCCTGTAATGAATGGAAATATCGAATAAAAGAAATAACGATGAAAACTCGACTATACTCGGGTTTTCGGGGGTCCTGGCGCACAGCGCATGGAGAGATAACCCGACTATCATCGGGTCGGCGTCCAAAGAGTTAAGCTTAAATTGTAACCTAATGTTAAACATCAGATTCCTCACTCTAGCCTCTTTGCAGGATTTAACCAGGAGTCCACAATCTCATAGATTTACTACAGATGACTGTGGCGTTATGTTAACACTTTCAGTGCCAGCCATTAGACGTGGCCCTCTGTAGCAAGGCCAACGTTAGATAGATAGGAATCCGTCACCTTGTTTGTAGAGCTATAACTATATTATTAGGGATGCACCGAATGGGAAATTCTTGGCCGAAACCGATACCGAAAATAGGAAACAGTTGGCCGAAAACCGAATGCCGAAAGGCCGAAAATGATTAATATAAATATATATATATATATATATTTTTTTTTAGCTACCCGATTATGGCAAAAGACATGATTATGGCTAAACTTAACTTAAATAATATTAATAATCACTATTATGGGCCCATAAAACATTTATTCAGCACTTTTGAATGCATACATTAATTCCAGACTGTTAAGACTAAAAGACTACAACGATTGATGACGACTTCCTGTCCTCGCATTTCCATTTCCGGTTTAACGATAATACATTTTCAACAACAGATTGCTGCTAATTAAACACTTCATTTAAACGGAGTAACGCTAACGTTATGTCGAGTTCATACGTGTAGTGTAGTATGAACTCGTCATAACGTTAACATTACTCAGTGTCCACTGTTGCTGCCACCGTTGCGTCGCAGATGGATGGTACACTGTTAGCTCCGTAGCTAACATCCTGGGCGTTCTATCAAAAACCATTGAGAGGCTAGTATATGAGCCAATAGACTGGTATTTCTCCACTAATAACATCATGTACAAATACCAATCTGGTTTCAGGAGGTCCCACTCCACAGACACCTGCCTGCTGTTCCTCACAGATTACATCAGGAAAGAGGTAGACAAGGGAAAGTTCTGTGGAATGGTAATGTTAGACCTCCAGAAGGCATTTGATTCAGTGGATCACAACATCTTGTTAATGAAGCTTAGGGCCCTAGGCTTTAATGAGGCAGCTCAGAAATTGATTGGTTCCTACCTGACAGGGAGACAACAGGTGGTAGATATAAACGGAGTACTCTCCAGTCCTCGGACAGTAGAGTGCGGGGTCCCACAAGGGAGTGTTTTGGGTCCGCTCCTCTTTCTACTGTATATAAATGACCTGAAAGCAGCTTGCTCATGTGACCTTTTTTTATATGCAGATGACTCCGCCCTACTAGTGTCTCACAAAGACAAACAAGTGGTTGAGCAGACATTGCGTGCAGAACTAGAGAAGGTTAGCGACTGGCTAGGCCACAACAAGCTGTCCCTCCACGTGGGGAAGACTGAGTCAATTTTATTCGGGTCAAAGGTCAGGCTCAGAAAATCGCCAGGTTTTAACATTAGAATAGGAGATACTGTTCTCACAGACAAAACATCTGTGAAATATCTCGGTTGCGTCCTGGAAAACAGCTTATCAGGGGAAAGCATGGCTCACCAAGCACTTACAAAGATCAATAACAGGACTAGATACCTAGCCAGAATCTCAATTTTTTTAGATCAGTCAGCGATGAAGATTCTTGCTGGAGCTCTCATACAGTGTCACTATGACTATGCGTGTGGCTCCTGGTACAACAGTGCCCCCAAAAGTCAGAAAATAAAACTACAGACATCACAAAACAAGCTAATCAGGGTAATTCTAAGGCTACCTGCTCGAACCCACCTTAACCCATCTCACTTTGAGGTCATGAGATGGCTTAAGGTGGAAGACAGAGTAAACCAGATAGGGATGTGCCTAGTTCACAGAATAGTGCATGGGGTAGTGCCAGTGTACTTTAACAACTACTTCAACCGAATCAGAGACACCCATGCTTACCAAACTAGGCGCAGCTCAACTGACTTTGTGCCAGTCAGATTCAGGAGCTGTATGGGGAAGGAGTCATTTTTATATTCAGCAGCTGTCTATTGGAATAGTCTGCCCAGTGAACTGAAAACCATAGACAGTGCCGTTAGATTCAAGTCCAGCCTGAAGACATGGCTCAAAAGGGACTATACCTAGACACTTAGCTTAAGGCACCCTTGCATGTTGTATGAGTCTGTATGTATATAAATGTTAAATGGTATATGTGATGTGTTGTGATGTCACGTTTTGTATGATGCATGTTTTAAGCATCACATTCCCCCACCCCCCTACAAGGACCACAATGGAAATAAGCTCTGAGCTTTTTTGTGTTTCATCCTTGGCAGTATATCCCGACTGTGCTCTTCTGTCACATGTTTATTTTTATATTGTCAAATAAAGTCATTCATTCATTCATTCATTCAGCTAATCCGCTCCTAGACTACTGATAGCAGTACCGTTAACGTTGGAGCTGATCAATACTCCGGTTTTTTCTAATTTAGTTTAGAACCGGGTTTCGGGGGGCATCCCTACTCCCAAGAGGAGTTAGTTATCACAGGCTGTAGAATGCAGGAAGAGCTGCCAAGCTGCTCACGTTACATGTTGCGCATGCTACCGGTATGTCTGTAGTCGCGTTTTGATGACGTCATCACAACAACACGTTATTTGACTTTCGGTCATATATTTTCGGTGCTAAAACCCTTTCGGCCGAAAGCCGAAAGAGCCTTTTTAACCATTTTCGGCCGATAATTTTCAGTAGCCGAATTTTCGGTGCATCCCTATATATTATAGCTATGGATACAATACTATGGTCATTTGCCAGTGACTTTCTTCCGGTCAAGATGCAAAAAAGAGAAAATCTGTCCATGCATACATTCGCGCGTTATACTGTGGTGAATATAAGTATGTTTTTAGATCGGTCTGGGGTCATTCCTGAAATGCTGAGGAATAGCCTTATAGCCGTATTATACTATAACCGTTGCTATTATTCTCAAATCAAATCTATATCATAGGTATTATGTTTCATCATGAATGCATGAAAGGGGGGGGGGGGGGGGGGGGGGGGGGGCGTTTTTGATGCTTTGATCGCCACCAATGGTATACGTTGTGGACTAACGTTACAGTAACACGTTTGGATCGAGGTGAAGACATGCTTGAATCAACGCAAGATTGATATTATATAGCCCTTACCTTGACTAGGATGTAGCCCAAAAAGAATATTCCAATTATCTGATCGCGATTCCAAGTATTGATGTCCATCATGTCGCCAACATAATCCACCACACATCATGCGTCGGGAGCATTCGATTCTTCTCAATCCGACCGTTATAACCGTTCAGCTTGAGCAAAAAAAAAGACCCGGACCCATTAGATCGACGCACAGGCCAAGATACAAGGTTTCAAAGGGTGCTCAATACCGCCGTCTAGCTGGATGCGGATGGTATTGCACTTTGGCGACCTCAGACTCATTCCCTATGGCAACAACAGGCTCCCTGGGTGGATAATGAATACAAATATCGAAAAAAAGGAAAAACTACACAAACATAAAAAGTAGTTTATGGCACTGAACGACATGGGCCCAGAAACGACTTAAGTCATTTTTGGCACTGAAAGTATTAATGTGTGTGCGTTATACGACAGTGTACAGGCCACCGTACTCGGGGTCAAGGGGCAGGTACGGGAGGGGCGAGAGAGATACACCTGTGTGATGTTGCTACGGAGTTAGGCTAATAAAGGATACTCACAACCACAGCAAAGGACTCACGTATTTATACTGTGAAGTAACACGACAATGACAAACGTGTTTGTTTTTATTTTTGACATACTTGCGGCACACGGAACAAGTTAACAACTCACCACTACAGCCCCCGCATCATACTGTAGCCAGTCTCTTGAAACGCCGCTATCTTCAAACTTCCTCTCGTCTCAAATATAGCAGGCGGGTGTAACGTTACAGTGCAAGCAGGCACTGCAGAAGAAGAGTAGCGGATGCGACGTCGGTAAACAAGGAGATTGATGTGCGAGGAGAGATTGGGGGCTGAAAAAAGGCGACTGTGGTAAGACCAAAACACACTGCAGTTTTAATTATTTTACATGACTATTTTGTTACCCGCCACGTGGCGGACATACCTCTCATTGTCACTTGCCAAACGTAAAATCTGCCCGCCATTGCCGCTTGGCGGGTGCTTATTTTGTTCCCTGTGTGGATTGTAGACCACTTTCGGTGGTCGAAGATAAGGGGCTAGAAAATGTGCTGCAGATGGCATCGTCTGACACAACATATAAACTGCCGTGCAGAAAGACAATGTCCAAGAGAATCCAGCAGCTTTACTAACACTGAAAAAGAAGCAAAAGAGTGTGTTGCTCTGACTGGGGATCACTGGACCTCGGTAAGCAATTCAAATTACATCGGCGTGACTGCACACATGATTGACAGGGAATGGCATCTTCAGTCATTTGCCTTACCATCCAGAAAACAAACAGATGATCTTCTGTCTGTGGCAGAAGCCTGGGATGTTCAACAAAAGGTCACCACACTCGGAACAAACAACGGCAGAACCATGATCACTACAGCAAGACGGCTTATTTTGTTCCCTGCCTGGGACGTTCAACAAAAGGTCACCACACTCGGAACAAACAACGGCCGAACCATGATCACTGCAGCAAGACGGCTTATTTTGTTCCCTGCCTGGGACGTTCAACAAAAGATCACCACACTCGGAACAAGGAGGGTCAAGGGTCTATTAGTCAAAGGACATGTTGTAGGGACAGTGTTTCTGGACCTAAAAAAGGCCATTGACACAGTTAATCACAATGTTCTTTTGTCTAAGTTAAAACATTTTAAGATGTCCACAGACTCAACACGTGGTTTAAGTCATACCTGGAGGGGAGACAACAGTGTGTCAAGGTCAATGGGGAGAAATCCAAACTGCTTGCCAACAGCATGGGAGTACCGCAAGGGTCTGTACTTGGGCCACTGTTATTCACCATGTACATTAACACTTTCAGTGCCAGCCATGCGGTGCCCCGGAACCCCGTTACGTGCCACCACCCACTTAAATGACAGAGCTCTCATATTTGCAAACGCACAAACTATATCTTAAATTATGGCTATGTGTCTAATATGACCGTCGCTTATCAATGACTTGTTTGCAGTCAACATTGTCGAAACGGATATTTTTTTATAATAATCGGTTCATTTCCGTTTTATACCATTTTGAAAAACGCTCGTTTTTTGAAAGTTTCAGAAAAAAATTAAGATTCTGCAGGAATCGTGCTTTACTGTAATACACTGGAATACACAAAACACATTGTCATTTTTCGGCCTATTTATGAATCGTTTTCAAATAACCGCTAGATTATCGATAGTATGTGTACTTATGCACGCTATAGAAGCGGGCTGAAAAATCGATTATCTTATTTCCTGATCGCACACACACGCATACGGGACACGTTGATATATCTGTGAAAATAGCTCTGATTATCCCAATACTGGTAAAATAGATTCCTTACCTCAGATCAGATGTTCTCCAAAAAGATTATTCCAATTCCTGATCGCCATTCCAAATATCGATCGCGTTTATTGATCCAACGCTGGGTACTGGAAACACATATTCCACGCTGTTCTGAGGGTCGGCAAAGACTGCAATCGGCTCGGATTACATGCCTGACAAGTAAAATGTGGATTCCAGATTCTTTTTTTTCCATGAGTTTCATTCAATCCAATCCAATGGGGTGCAATACCATCCGGAGAGACGATAGGGGGCGGTATTTTCCCAATGGAGCTCAGAGAGAGTTCCAGTGGTAACGTGAGGCTATATGAATGGAAATCGCTAATAAAAAAAAAGATAAAAAACGAGACTTCGTCGGCTGGCACTCAAAGTGTTAATGACCTACCGCAAAGTTGTCCAGGTGTCAGCTGCCAGATGTACGCTGACAATACAGTCATCTATGTGTCTGCTAAAACAGCTAGCATGGCAGCTGAGTACCTGACCCAGGTGTTACATAACCTCTCCGACTGGCTTGTGTCATCTCATTTGACCTTGAATGTCAAGAAAACTGTCTCTGTGTATCTCCATACGCAAAAGGCCTATAAATGATTTGTTTGAGGTGCAAATTAAAAATGAAATAATTGCAGAAGTGAATGAGGTCAAGTACCTAGGAATCATATTAGACAAGAACCTAAAATTTGATAAACAGGTACAGTCAGGGAGCGAAATTAACTTTTTGACTCACCGGCCAGTGGCGGGTAGATGGGAAGAATCTACCCGCCAAGCATATTTCTTACCTGCCAACTTTTTTTTGATAAAAATAGAAAATTATTATTTTATATAATTTTTTTTTTAATAAAATATATACATTATATAATCATACTTGTGATTGTGTTATCTGCGAGACATCGCCACCTCGCTGTCTGCAAACAGCTCCACTGTCTGTGTGTATACTCGAGTGGCATCCAGCTCCAGCAAGGATTCTCCGGCGCTGCAGCTGGACCCTAAACGCTACATTCAGCATGCAAAAGGATTCTCCTGAGCTACAGCTGGACCCTATTCAGCAGCCCTCACTCATGCGATGTAAGCCAGGGACTTGAATACGCATGTTGTTGTAGGACATTGATGTCAGGAGCTATCTGTAGCTACTGCTGGATGGCGTTGGGACAACGCCTCAGTGAACTATTTAGTTTACTGCGACATTTCATAGTGACTAGTGAGCTACCTAGCCAACGGAGGTATTATGCACTGGACTATTGCTGGAGGATTTGTTGATGTCGGGAGCTATCCGTAGCTAGCCGGCTGGATAACGTTACACAATGCCTCATGTATTAAACTAAGTGAATAGTTGACTGGGTCATTTTGTAACGGTAGCCAACGTTATCTCACGAAGGTCCCACACTGACTAGACTAACGTCACAGTGAGGCAATAGCCTCTGTTTACATGCAGGCATACAGAAACAGGTGGGGAGCGGTAGGAGCAGCAGCAGCAGTGCGCGGTGCACTCCATCTCTGTGCTGAGACAGCGAGTGAGAACTCCGCTAAAGAATTGGATCATGATTTTCGGTTTTCACATGACTATTTGATTGCCCGCCACACGGCGGTCAGACCTCTCAGTGGGAGGCGCCAAACGTAAAAACTGAGCGCCAATGGTGGGTGGCGCTCTCTAGTTTCGGTCCCTGGGTACAGTATGTAAGGTCAAGCCTAATTTAAACTTTTTTCGTTTTATTAGAAGGGACCCGTCAACTAAAGCTGCTCAACTTTATAGCCACGCTATGATTCTTTCCCACTTGTCTTACTGTATCACATCATGGTCACAAACCATACTAAAACCCATAACTATAATATACAAATAAAATCATGGCCCGTAAACCAATGCGATGGCATCACTGCAGTGTTTTGAGTAAGCACAATCTTTTCACGTTTGACAATTTTGTAATTTTCTGTAATATTAGACTCGTTTTTAAATGTTTGCACAATCATGTATCATCATTCTTTTCTGGACTGGTGGTTAGACCAGGGGTGCAGTCGTAATATCAGAACTGCCTGTACGCTGTTTAAATGACGCTACCGCACACGTGCATACATGTTCCCTCGCGTGCGCACAGAACAGATGATTATTATGCATAAATAGTAGGAAACATGTTTGTATAGGAAATTACTAGTTTTAGTTTAGTTTTTGTAAATATTGCCTTGAAATAGAGAAGCTGAAAAAGGTAGCAGGATGTAGCCTTCAATATATAAAGAAATTATATTGTCAACAGATATGGTTGAAAAACAAACAATGTTTTAAATGTAATTGTAGATACAATATTGTAGTTACAATTTCTTTAATTGAATTAACTTAAACTAGAAAAGTAAATACAAACTAAATTAACAATGTAACTTAGTTTACAGAAGGACAGTTTCCTTCTGAAGCACAACTTAATGCCTCATCCTTCCAGTCGGGACCATTTGTCACATAGTGAGAGCTCTACAGATCAAGCAAACCCCCACAGGGCTTGTATTTTGGTTTTGCACTTCTCGTTCTTTGTTATGTTATTGGTATCTTATTATTATGCAAAGTCTAGGTGATAGATAAGTGCCAGTACTTGGCGCACGGCGCGACGAGTCGAGTGAAAGTTGTGAGCGCATTTTTGTGTGCGCGCGCGTGCACATCAGTCGGCGTACTTCTGCTCAGAAAACTGCTGGGACGACGTGGTACCGCGTGGGACCACCACTGCACCACTGGGTTAGACGTTGGAGCTCTAGCAGAGCAAACACACAAGCTTCCAATAATGGTGACTGTACTGTTCCCATGTGCGAGAGTTCATTTGGACAGTCTGCCTTCTGTTAACGGGGCAAACTTATGGAACTCTCGGCCTACTGGCTTAAAACTGGAGTCCAATGCCAACGTGTTCAGCAGAGTACTCAAGGTATGGCTGAAATCAAAGCAGCAGTGCTCACATGTGTAGACCCGGACTGGTTGTTATTTTTACCATGGACTCTTGTTCTGGTAACTATTCGTTCTGATTTGTGATTTTAATTCTGTATTATATCGTTAATTTTATTATATCTTTTAGAAAAGCCTCAATGGACTAAGTGTTGAAAACTAGCACTTGTGCTATAAACACGCAAAACAACACATCTGTGACTGGTCCAATGTAGCTGTGGTGTCCATTTTAAATAAAAGTTATTAATTCGGCTTCCGGTTTGCGACGTTCTGGTGAGCAGCCACATGAAAGAGCTCCCGGTCTATGAATATCAAAAAAAGGAAGTAAAACAATTCAAAATGAAGATTCGAGGACAAACGAAAGAAGGAAGAATGAACATGAGGACAAATGAAAGAAAAGCAACCCCAGATGAAGTAAATACACTGATGGAAAAGACTCAACACGAGGCAATGATGCAACAGGTAGAACAAGCTAGCGGGACGCTGAATGTCAGTGCAGAGAAGCTACAGGCTAACATACAAACTAGCTTACATAGAGATTAACCAGGCCGCGTGTAGCTTATTCCCAGCGGAAGAGGGCGTCGCGTGCTTCTCCGCGTTTTCTCTGATTGGCCATGACGCCCATGTGACCACGGCAGCGCGAGAGAGCTGCAGCGCGGAAATAGGCTGTCTATTGCCTCGCGCTGCATCGCGGAAATAGGCTGTCTATTGCCATTCTCTAAGACAAACTCTAACCTTAACCAGCTCCTTAACAGCGCCTAAACTTAACCCTTCTAACCTTAACCAACTCCGAAACAATGCCTAACCTTAACCTTAACCATGCCTAACCTTAACCTTAACCATAACCAACTCCGAAAGAATATTGTCATTCTCTAAGACAAACTCTAACCTTAACCAGCTCCTTAACAGCGCCTAAACTTAACCCTTCTAACCTTAACCAACTCCGAAACAATGCCTAACCTTAACCTTAAGTTAACATGCCTAAACTTAACCGGCGAAAGAATGCACGTTAAAAAAAAAAAAAATATTGAAGGGATTCGAACTTGTCACCAACGGACCGCAGGACCGCAGCGCTGCCAGTTGAGCTAAGCGTCGAATGAAAATCATCGGGGATTACGGCTACATAATGCTCTGCCGCAAGCTCTGCCGCTCCGCTCTGCGGCTGCCGCGGGGCGTGTCGCAGCCAATCAGGGAAAACGCGGAAGCACTCTGCAGCACTCTTCCTCTGGGAATAAGCAATAAGCAACCAGGCCACCACGCAGATTGGATTAGGAGCAATGCGGAGCATACAATGTAACACTGTAAAATTCAACAGAGGTGGCAATGAAGCGTCGGAGCTACGTAGAAATAAAGAAAATTCAGAAAAAGAAAGGAACAGGGCCCTCATTTATCAACAATGCATAGAAAATGTTCCATTTTCGTTCTTAACACTTTGGATGCCACGCCCGAGATTAGCGATCTGAAATCATATTGCATCAAGCGAGCCTACCGTTGGATATCCAGTCACCCCAGGCTCTCAGATGTGAAAAAAGCACCCCCTATCGTCTCCCAGATGGTAAATCACAGGGGAGGAAACTAACTTTTTGGCTTACCAGCCAACTGGCGAGTATCTGATTTTTTTTTACCAGACAAACAGATTTTTTACCAGACAAAAAAATCGCTAATTGTGATAATTACTTCTTTGTATGTCAAGCCGCGTCAATGTTGTGTATGCATCTGGGTAGGCACACTGTGCCTTTAAGACAGCACGGTGGTCTTACGACAGTGCTGTGAAGTACCGTCAAGTGTTGTGGTAACGTCAGTTGGGTTGGTGTGCTGTTGTGCACAGTGCACTGGTTGAGCTAGCCCCTTTCGTGACTGCGATGTGCAAGCCAGGGGCTTTTGAGCATGAAATAAAATGTCTAACCTTACGTCGTAGTCCGGTGCTTTTTTGGAAACATTATAGTCATAACAGATACACCTAGCTGGCTGCTTTGAGCACACAGGGCTAACGTTAGCTAGCAAGCAGCTATAGCTAAAACGCTAACTAGAAGCTACCCACAGTATACAGTTCCAGTAGACTAACATTACACCTCTGTGATTTAAATGTGTCCTTAGTAACTTATACTCGAGGGTTGTACTAGGGTTGGATGCAGTTCCCCGTTGGTCAGTCTGTCTGTTTTCCATCTTCTGCTGTGTTTAACGTTATCTGTTTGCGAGTGCTCCTGATGGCTAGCCTAGTACCGCGGGACTTTTATTATTATATGTCCGCGGGTTGGCCAGTACTGCGCAAACGTTTATTAAACATTATATGTCCGCGGGTGGTCTTGTGCAGTGCTCTCGTGGCACTGTCAACTAAAGCGAACACTCAGAAGACGCGCACCGTTTGCCAGTGCAGTGATTGCAGAATGTTTTATTTTTTTGTATACTCGCCAGCAGGGGAGGAAACTTAACTTTTTGGCTTACCAGCCAACTGGCGAGTATCAGATTTTTTTTACCAGCCAAACGTAAAAAATACTAGCATTTGGCCAGTAAAGTGGCCTAATTTCCTCCCCTGGTAAATCACCCTTTTGGATTGGACTCAATGAAAGTGAATGGGAGAAAGGATTTCTGACTCCACATTTTACGTCTCACTCATGCAGCCGGGGTTACCAGAGTTCATTCTGGAGCCTCTGAGCCGCGGGGAATATGTGTTCTACTGTACACACGGTGGATCAATACAATTATCGATTTTTTCGAATGGTGATCAGGAATTGGAATAATCCATTTGGATACCATCTGACCTCAGGTAAGGAATCTATGTTATCAGTCTTAGGATAATCAGACTCGTTTTCACGGATATATAATCATTTCCCCTATATGTGATATAGCTGTTTTGACTGTAAAAGCCATCAGGAAATAAGAGCAGCGATTATCAGCGCGCGGCACGAGCAACGGGCAGATTAGACACAGCGATAATTTAAAACATAGATTAGGCGATATTAAGTTAACATTGGAGCGGGTTTGGGCATTCAAGGGGGTAAAAAGGAAAACACGGACTGGCTCTCAAAGTGTTAAGCACAGAATTTAGAATGTGTGTAAATCGGGATTTATCAAACGTGCGTACACAGGTTCTACGCACACTCTGTGTTGATAAATACCATTTGTTCTACGCTCCACGCTCGTGCATGATTTTAAGTATTTGCATATAGAACCGCCCGTAATTAACCATATACGTTAATGAAACACCCCCATGAAATGTGGAAAAGTGGACTAAACCGAGCAAAGCATGTTATGGGAGAAATACGCAACAGGCTGACAGAGACGTGTACACGTACGGTGATGTCAGATATGATATCTATTAACTTAAAGACCATTGCTGCCTGGGCAGTGCAAACACTAATAAAGACCGTTAACCACTGTTTGCCATTGGTGTCATTAATGCATGCTGGAATATGACTGCCTTTTTCTGTTTCGTTCGATTAATACCCAGGGATTAAAGTTCTCCGTCAATTTGATTCCAAATCGCGACGGATTTTCCGTAGATTTTCTACCTGCATATGATTTGTAAGGCATACAATCTATTTTGATGTTGGTATTAGGTAGCCTATATAAACAATAATACGAGAGCATATACAAGAACAATGAATCTCACTGCCATGTAGCCTACGCCATGTGTAGCCTGCGGCTGCCTATATGTGATCAATGAATTCCATCATGTCTGTGTGTGGGAGCTCACAAGGCTGTTGTCACAATGTAAATAAAAACGTGCACTGAAAAGTTACAGTATGTAGTTGGTTGATTATTTGTATGACAGTCAGTAAACCCTTGCAAAAAGTATCAGTTTTATTTAATGAATTTAAAACATGCAGCATTGCCTTCCTCCCGGCATGCAGCAACGACATGTATCAGGCAAATGCGCATCGCAACATTGACTGAGTGGAATCCCTTTCTATTCACATAACTGCATTTGTGATGGACAGCTACAGGGGTGGTACAGTAACAGTCTATTGCTCGATCCATCTCCAATATCACGATGGACCGTGCCGGTGGCCAAAGACCTGAGGGTGGAGAGGACTTGAATGTGCATGGGGATGGCATTTGTGCGTTTTGTTCCACGCTTCAATTTCGGTCTCAAATTGCGGTACAAATGAAGGAGGTGTCTCGGGTATAGCGGACTCTAGTTAATATTATGTTCTCTCTGCAATTAGACTGGCCCTCGTTAATTCGTTCATTCCCATCTGCTATCTCTGAAAACAGTTCCCCGCGGAGCGCAGTCAGTGCACCCCATAGTATTCCAATAACCCTATATATAAACCATGCTGCATTCATTCGGAAATAAATACCTATTCCAAATGCTATATTTATAGGGTTTGACAATAATTACACTAATGTCGCTATTTTACAACAAACTATAATGAATCTCACTGCCATGTAGCCTATGCCATGTTGTATAGCCTGCCTATGTGATCAATAAAAACGCGAACTTGAATGAATTCCATCATCATATTTATATGTTGTGTCTGTCCACTATGTTTGTTACTTTGTTATTTTCCCCCCCTATCTATGTAAAGCGACCTTGGGTCTCTTGAAAGGCGCTATATAAAATGAAGCTATTATTATTATTATTACTATTATTATTATTATCACGTCTGTGCGGGAGCTCACAAATAGACCGTTAGTCTCAGTGAAGTTTCAACGGAGGTCATCTATTCTAACCAACAAATTGAAGTAGAAAGCATTTTGTTGTGACCAATCTTATTTGGAAACATGACACACAAAATAATAGTATTTCGGTTTTTATTTTAAACAATATTTAATCGCGTTTGGAGGTGGGTGTTCTGCGTCTGCCCCCCCGTGCCAAACAAGCAGGCCAACCTCTTGTTCGCGCGTGAGCCCGTTATAATAGAATAGAAATACTTTTATTATCCCGTGGGAAATTAGACACTGCAAATCGCTCAACATTTAAACATTTAGACAGGACAGGTCACAATTTAGAACGATAACACAAATCAAATCAAGTTGCCTAGGATAAGAGTAGAGTAAAATAAAATAGGATAAAATTAAATGAAATAAAATATACAGAAATAAATACAGTAAGAATATACTGAGCATACTGAGCATGGGGTAAACAATTGTCAATATAATTATAATTTAAATCTAACTAAATGAAATATGAAATATATATTCCAGTATTCACAGTGTCACAAGGTGCAGTATGCTTTAGGTAGTGTATTGTCCTCCTTGGGTTCCAATAAGACCTAGATCTATGTCTGGCAGCCGTCGCTGCCCCCTGTTGTGGAGCCTGGAGGCCGCTAGTCGCGTCCTCCTGCCACTAATGAGCTGCCGCTCTGTGCTCAGTGATGCAGTGAGGCACAGTGATGCATTATATAGTCTGATGGCTGTTGGAATGAAGGACTTCCTGTGCCATTCAGTGCTGCATTTGGGTAGTGCGAGCCTAGCACTGAACATGCTCCTCCTGTCAGCCAAGTCTGTGTATAGTGGGTGGGTGGGGTTTTCCCTGATGGCCTGGAGCTTAGCGAGGCTCCTCCTCTCCGCCACCCTCGCTAGAGAGTCCAGCTCCACCCCAACCACGCTGCTGGCCTTCCTGACCAGCTTATCCAGCCTGGTTGTGTCCACTGCTCTCAGTCCGCTGCCCCAGCAGGTCACAGCGTACAAGAAGGCGCCCGCCACCACCGACTCATAGAACATCGTCAACATCCTTGTACAGACATCGAAGGATCTCAGCCTTCTGAGGAAGTAGAGTCGGCTCTGGCCCTTCTTGTACAGTGCTTCTGCATGTTTTGACCCGTTCAGTTTGTTGTCGATGTGCACACCGAGGTATTTGTACACCTCCACCATGTCCACATCAACTCCCCTGATGGAAACGGGGGTCACAGGTGCACTCCTCCTCCTCCCCAGCTCCACAACCAGTTCCTTGGTCTTCGCCACATTTAGCTGCAGGTGGTTTTTATCGCACCATGTGACAAAGTCCACTACCAGTTCCCAGTATTCCCTCTCGTCACCGTCCTTTATACATCCCACTATCGCAGAGTCATCAGAAAACTTCTGAAGGTGGCAGGACTCTGACCGATAGTGGAAGTCGTTGGTGTAGACAGTGAAGAGGAAGGGAGAGAGGACTGTCCCCTGCGGGGCCCCGGTGTTGCTGACCAGTCTGTCTGACACACAGCTCCGTAGGCGCACATACTGTGGTCTTCCCGTCAGATAGTCCACAACCCAGGACACCAGGGGGGCCTCTACTTGCATCGCCTCCAACTTCTCACCCAGTAGCCCAGGATTTATGGTATCAAAAGCACTGGAGAAGTCAAAGAACATGATTCTCACAGTGCTCCCCGGCTTGTCTAGGTGAGTGTAGGCTCGGTTCAGCAGGTAGATGACAGCATCCTCTACCCCCAGTCTGGGCTGGTAGGCGAACTGGAGTGGGTCTAGGTGGGGTTTGGTCACCGGGCGGAGTTGCTCCAGGACTAACCTCTCCATGGTCTTCATTATATGAGAGGTTAGAGCCACCGGCCTGTAGTCCTTGGACGTGCTGGGACGCGGGCACTTGGGGACAGGGACCACACAGGAGGTTTTCCACAGTGTCGGGACTCTCTGCAGCCTCAGGCTCATATTGAATATGAACTGGAGCACATCACACAGCTGAGAGGCACAGGTTTTGAGTACCTTTGGGCTCACCCCATCAGGACCCGCAGCCTTGCCTGCGTGTAACTTGCTCAGCTGTGTGCTCACCTGGTCTGCAGAGAGCCATGCTGTGGGGATCTCAGGTGGTGGGGGGGGGGGGGGGGAGGAGCGGGTCTTCAAGCCGCGGGGGGCAGACAGGCTGCACCAGAGATGAGGGGGCGTGGGCAGTTGGGGGGATGGAGGGGGGGGTTTAGCTCGAGTTGAATGGCTGAGAGGTGTGGGGGTGGGCAGGGCAACTGAAGTGTCGGTGGGGGGGGGGCAGATTTGCCGGGGCCGCTGAGCCAAACCTCTCCATCCACTCCCCTTCCCCCCGCTGGTTTGATGCCGGTTATTGTCTGCATTCCAGACCACACTTGCTTGATGTTATTGTTCTCCAGCTGCCCTTCCAACTTCCTCCTATATTTTTCTTAGCCCTCAGAGTTTAATTCTCAGACGCCCCTGAACTCGTTTGACCTCCTCCCTGTTGCCTGCGTTGAAAGCCCTCTTCTTCTCGTTCAGAAGGGCTTTGATGTCCTTAGTGACCCATGGCTTGTTATTTGGGTAGCAGGTAACAGTCCTAGATGGAACATTGGAGTCCACACAAAAGTTGATGTAGTCTGTGATGCACTCTGTGCAATTACACTACTGTCGCTATTTTACAATTAACTATAATGAATTACGGGTCATACAGAACACGCCAGTGTTGAAACTAATGCACAGAAGCTTATTTCCGCGTTGCGATATTCATATTCTACCGCTGGGCACCAGGTACGCATGCTCTGAGCTCTTGAAGCACACGTTCAAATTGATAAGTCCCACACTTTGCATAGAAATGATCGTACGCACGGGTTACGCACATATCTGTGCGTACGCACCATTGATAAATGAGGGCCCAGGTCCCAACAACGTGCAGGAGGCGGCGAGGGACACAGCGTGGAGAGGATGGAAGGTGCCGGGAGGGGAAGGAGAGAGGCTCACGCTGACGCAGGAGGAGAGGGCGCGCAGGTGGACCAGAACACGAGAAAGGGGCATGAAGAGACACAGTGATCCAAGGAAAGATACAAGACAAAATCAACGTGGAAGAGTACCCAATACAAACATACACATGGGGGGACCTGGGGATGAGAATACATGCAACAGAGGAAAGATAATTGAACAGTTACCCCAACAAGTATAAGAAAACTATGACACCAGAATTTAGAATAATTAACACTATGATTTACAATACACACGTTATAGACAAACAATTTGAATTTTTTTTCTTTTTTTTAAGGTTACATGCTGATTAGGAAACATATTGGGGAATAATACACGATGGACTGGTATGAAGGAACTACAGGATTACACATGACACAATACAAATGAACATGAGCATAAAGACAAATTCAGAGCATTGACCGGGGGGCCTGTATATTTTCCCCAACGGAGTTTCACTTCCGCGTTCGGTTTGCGCGATCTGATTGGCCACTGACGTTTCTCTCAGCGCCAATCGCGTTACTCCTAACAAACTGGTTAAGCTTGGCGACTCTTTCGAAGTCACTCTCTTTCGAAGTTGGTTAAGGTTAGGGTTAAGGTTAGGGTTAGTTGGTTAAGGTTAGGGTTAGTTGGTTAAGGTTAGGGTAACAGCCTGCTGGCGCGATTGTTAGGAGTAACGCGATTGGCGCTGAAAAAAACCTCAGTGGCCAATCAGATCGCGCAAACCGAACGCGGAAGTGAAACTCTGTTGGGGAAAATATACACGCAACCAGGAACTCTGAGGCCGTCCTCAGAACGAATGTTGGACTTATATAGTGCGCACTTCGCCACTAGGGGGAGCCCTCTAACTAGGAGAGCCTGGGATATGGGTGTGTTCTGATTCTTGGGGAGGATGGTGGGAAGGAGGGGTTCCTATTGGGGTGATCAGAGCAGCTGAGTTCTGGGGGGGGGGGGGGGGGGAGGAGTCCCCTATCCTCTCCTCTATTGAACCTGGCCCAATCAATTCAAGGAACCCGTGTCGCTGGGGGCTCGGCTCCGTGCGCAGCGGACCTGGGATATAGGGGAGTCCCAAACGGGCTTAGCTCAGGGGGGCCCGGGAGAGTGGGGTCTTGTGTGGTCGATGTGCGGGGGGTGGGGTTCTTTGGGACATGGGAGGTAACAGGCTTGGCTCGGTGGGCCAGGCCCAATCAATTCAAGGGATCCGTGTCGCTGGCGCCCAGCTCCGTGTATAGTGGTCCTGGGTAGGGATGCCCCGATCACGTTTTTTGCCACCGATACCGATCACCGATCGTCTTGAGCCATATCGGCCGATACCGATCCGATATCGATCGTTTTTGGTTTTATAAAAAAAAATATATATATATATATATATATATATATATATATATACTTTCTTTTTTATATAAAATATATATATTATATAATTATACTTGTAGTTGTATTATCTGCAAGACATCGCAACAATTCAAAATGCTCGCTATCTCCACTGTCTGTGTATACTCTGCTTTGATCAAATCACATTCAGCATGCCCACAGCAGGGTATATCTGCGGCTCTGCAGATATACCCTACTCCCTCAGCTAGCCCCTTTTGTGACTGCGATGCAAGCCGGGGCTCGAATACGCATCGAATCAATGTTATAAGACATTGATATCAGGAGCAGGGGTGTAAAGTACTTGAGTAATTGTACTTTGTTACAATACTTAAGTACTGTTTTGGGGGATTTGTACTTTACTCAAGTATTATTAGGTTTGTATACTTTGTACTTTTACTCCATTACATTTCAGAGAAAAAAAACATACTTTTTACTCCTTACATTTAAAATGCAGACCTACAAAGTACAAAGTACAAATCTCACAGGTCCAACCATTTTAATTAGTATATTTTAATTGTTTATCTGGCCGAACTAAGGTTAACATTATTAATCCTGCAACCGCAGGTAAACAGCCAATCAAATCCCCATCAATGGAAAATGAACCCGCCCATACCCATGCTGATTGGTCCTTGTGCAAGACTAGCTTTCATTTCAGCATTGTCTATCGCAGAACACATTCCATTGTGGGCAGAGTGTATGCTTGGTTTCATTCCAGCCTTGCCTAAACACCAGCTGATGATTTCACTAATTGGCTCACCTCTTCAACTAACTCACCTGGTGCAAATGAAAACTTGGCCCACGATGGAATGAGTTTGAGACCCCTGGTCTATCCCTTTCAAAAAGAAAATGTACTTTTACTTTTTAGTACTTAAGTACATTTAAAAGTAGGACTTTTTTACTTTTACTCAAGTGTGTTTTTAGCCAGATACTTTGACTTTTACTTGAGTCAGATTTTGAGACGGTACCCATACTTTCACTTAAGTATAATTTCTGGGTACTTTTTACACACCTGATCAGGAGCTATCTGTAGCTACTGCTAGCCGGCTAGATAACGTTAAGTCAACGCCTCAGTGAACTATTTAGTTTAATGGGACATTTCGTTTTGAACAGTGAGCTAACGTGAGCTAACGTGAGCTATCATGCACTACTAGACTATTGCTGGAGCATTTGTTGATATCAGGAGCTATCAGTAGCTACAGGGCTGTACGCTAAGCTTTTTCACTAGGGGCACACTTTTTTAAATAATTTTTAAATAACAATTTTACAGTTATTAAAAAAAAAAGTTCCTCCTGCCTCATTACTGTGGTCCTTTTATTTAACATTTAAGTGCGTTTGTTTTCAGGTTTGTATCTTTTATAATGAACCAACTGAGAAAGTGTGTAAATCACTAATAGAACAAAAACAACAAACTGTGTGTGTGCGCTTGTAGTGCTCCTTGAATGAGACCACCACAACACACACACCATTGCATTAATCAGGAGGACAAGAAACTCTGCATACATTTGTTTCACAATGAAAAGTGCTTTAGAAATCAAATGAATTATTATTATTGTAAATAACCCCATGAAAGGTTTATTATTTGTATGGGTAATTACCTGCTTCATATTTGTGATGTTACTGGTTTCTAGGGGTGGGACAATACATCGATCCAGATCGATATATCGATCTATTATCAATAATCAAATAGGATCGACGCAACGTAAAAAGATCGATTCATATTGCGATACTCTTATTTTGAAAATCCCCGCGAGTCATATCCGCCGGCGCCCAGTATTGTGAAACTCCGTGTACACATTACAGCAGTGTTTGCGTCTGCTGTAAAGCACTCAGAGCGTCTATTTTGCGAGCAGATATAAGTCTGTGCAGTTTTTTCCCCGCAACGGGTCAAATGCATATAACAGGCGTTGCATCGTCGCCATTCCTTTATGCCAACGTTGCGTTAAATATCTAAATGAACGTCGCGTTGGCTGCTTAAAAGCTAAGCAGCTAACCGTGAGAGAGAACAGGAGAGTGAAGAGGGGACTTGGAAGGAGGAGGGGTGGGGGCTGTGGGGGACTGTGTGTGTCTGTGTGTGTGTTAAAGCTCAATATATAAAAACAAAAGTGAACAGGAGGTCTATTTGTATTAAAAACAATAGATTGTTTTTCATTTAAATGTCTGGAAGAGCTCAAAAATAAATACATCAATTGATATTTCCGTAGCCTTTTTTTAGTTGATCTAAATGTGACTGATTGTGTTAAATGGGCACATAATATCGCCTCATATCGATCGCAGGCACCTGAATTGAATCGTATCGTATCGTATCGTGGCAGACTGTGATATTGGCAAATATCGTATCGTTGTCCAAAGAATCAATATCGTATCGTATCGTGATGAAACTGATGATTCCCACCCCTACTGGTTTCAGTGTGTGCCTAAAGCAGTGCTTCTCAAACTTTTTCTGTCAGGCCCCCCTTTGGCTGACCAAAATATTTTGCCCCCCCCCCCCCCCCCCCCCTCGCCACAACAAAATAGTCATGAAATGGGCCATGTTTAAATTGATTGAAATAACACCAATATCGTGACCTTTCAAATTGACAACACCTTCCCTCGCGAGAGCCACCTTGCCTCGCTGTGAAACAGCACTGCAGAATGGTCAGCTCCCATCTCCTCACACAGCGCAGAGAGCAGGCGCCCTTTCAGGGGTCGGGTTTTGATAAAATTTACCACGTTTATAACTTCTGTCAAAACCTCATTCAGCTCAGGGCTAAGCTTAAGCTGTCTTGACGCTGGCGCCTCTCTGTGAATTTACAGTGCGTCCATTGTGCGTTTGGCGAGACCCCCTTGATGAGCGCCTGTAGCCCCCTACTTTTCCCTGCCATGGCCTGCGCACCGTCAGAGCAAAAGCCCACACAGTTCTCCCATTTCAGTCCATGTTCTGTCAGGTAACTGTCAATAATTTTGAAGAGCGCATCAGCTGTCGCTCTGTTTTTGACATATTTGCAAAACAGCAGATCTTCACTCAGTGACTGGGAATTTACAAAGCGAACATAGGAAATAAGCAAACAGTCTTTATTGCTGTCAGTCTTTGACAAGGCAACACGCATGTCATCCTCAAGGCTCAACTTGGCCACACCTTAACTGCTGCATCGTGAGATACTTGGTACTCAGCACCACACTCTGAAACTAGCTCTCCAGGTGGTATCAGATGAGATTTCAATGAGTTCTTCCTAGAGTTTGGATGGAGATGTGTCAGGAAGCTTTGTCTCAATGTTGTCTGTAAAGTTTTTTTTTTTTTTATCCAGAGTAACTTGGTAATCCTTTGTGTTTTATTAAATAATGATATTCAGATTTTGAGAAATGGTCAAACTTATCCAAATCTCTCTCGTCTCTCTCGTCTCTCTCGTCTCTCTCGTCTCTCTCGTCTCTCTCTCTCTCTCTCTCTCGTCTCTCTCGTCTCTCTCGTGTCTCTCTCGTGTCTCTCTCGTGTCTCTCTCTCGTGTCTCTCTCTCTCGTGTCTCTCTCTCGTGTATCTCTCTCTCGTGTCTCTCTCTAGTGTCTCTCTCTAGTGTCTCTCTAGTGTCTGTCTCTCTAGTGCCTCTCTCTAGTGTCATGTTCTCGCTCTCTCTCTCTCTGCATGTGTGTGTGTGTGATTAGTGGTTTCCTTCCATCTATATAAGGAAACCCCTAATCACACACACACACATGCAGAGAGAGAGAGAGCGAGAACATGACAATAGAGAGAGACACTAGAGAGACAGACACTAGAGAGATACTATAGAGAGACACTAGAGAGAGACAATATAGAGAGACACTAGAGAGACACTAGAGAGATGCACTAGAGAGACAGACACTAGAGAGATACTAGAGAGAGGCACTAGAGAGACAGACACTAGAGAGACACTAGAGAGAGAAACACTAGAGAGAGACACTAAAGAGAGACACTAGAGAGACACTAGAGAGAGAGAGAGACACTAGAGAGACACTAGAGAGAGATAGAGAGATAGACAGAGAGAGAGAGACAGAGAGAGACACTAGAGAGACACTAGAGAGAGGCACTAGAGAGACAGACACTAGAGAGATACTAGAGAGAGACACTAGAGAGAGACACTATAGAGAGAGACACTATAGAGAGACACTAGAGAGAGGCACTAGAGAGAGGCACTAGAGAGACAGACAGTAGAGAGATACTAGAGAGAGACAATAGAGAGAGACACTCGAGAGACACTAGAGAGAGGCACTAGAGAGACAGACCCTAGAGAGACATTAGAGAGAGACACTAGAGGCAAACACTAGAGAGGCACTAGAGAGACAGACCCTAGAGAGACAT
>NW_028174668.1:0-2000 GCF_963971535.1 Notolepis coatsorum
CATGTATATATGTATATATATGTATGTGTGTATGTATATGTATATATATATATATTCTTATTAATTTATATATTTAATTTATACATGACTATTTTATTTTTCATTATTCTGATTTAACTGATGGTCTTGTCATTGTCGTTATTATTATTATTATTATTATTATTATTATTATTATTATTATTATTATTATTATTATTATTATTATTATTATTATTATTATTATTATTATTATTATTATTATTATTATTATTATTATTATTATTATTATTATTATTATTATTATTACTGTTATTGTCCTGTGATGTCTTGTTTATTAGTATTGTTATTGTATTGTATTGTCTTGTTTCATGTTGAAAAGGGAAAATAAAGAAACTGTGAAAAAAAAAGAAAAAAATAAAAAATCCGCCATGCGCATGCGCCCCTCCCAAATACAGTCCCACGAGCCGCCACTACCATAGATGTGTGACTTTGCCATAATAAGGTAAATTATAGGCCTGATATTCTATATTCAATATTCATATTTCAAATTGCATGTGTCCGGATGGCGAAAATCATCAGCCCTTTATTCATTTGCTTCGATTTTTTGTACACATGATCTCAAGAAGATGCTGAATGAGCTCAATGGCAATTCATGTCTGCTCAATGTTAGCATGGTGTTATTCACTGTCAAAGATGAAAAAAGAAAAGAAAGAAAAATTAAATGTATATTCTCCTTCGGTTCATTACAATTTACTCAAGTCTAGTAACAGACACAATATTTCTGACACTGGGAATACATTCCAAGAACATGCAAATGAACCTTGTAGAAGTGGAGCAATCCTCCATTTACTTAGGTATGTATTTTTAGGCAAATTTTCTGAAAATATGGCTAGGGCTTAAGAGGGTAAAATCATTGGTAAAGAAACGTAGTGCTGAAAATATACCTTGTCAGTGTGGAGTTCTCTCTCTCTCTTGGATGAAGTGGGAACGGGATAGCAGAAAATGTATCTGTTTACCACAGAGCGGTGACCCATGTTACAGACCAAACACTCTGTTATTTTAACATGTAGACCACTTATTTTAACAAAAGAAAATACCACTTACAGCACCCTTAAAAGAAAAGTACTTCCCACATCTGGTACCCCGAATAATATGCACTTCATGTTTCAAGTGCACTCGTGACAACTTGACAAGATGGCATCTCTCTCTCTCGTCAAGTCATCATTGTCACTTAAGTCTGTGATAATGACTGTCTCTCCAGTGATTACAGCTGTCTCCACCAGTTATTTACATTTAATTAATAAATAACACATTCACTCATACAGCAGCTGACTGTAGCACAACTCCCTCTGTTCTGAGACGCAGGCAATGTGTATGTGTGTGTGCGTGTGTGTGTGTGTGTGGTGTGTGTGTGTGTGTGTGTGTGTGTGTGTGTGTGTGTGTGTGTGTGTGTGTGTGTGTGTGTGTGTGTGTGTGTGTGTGTGTGTGTGTGTGTGTGTGTGTGTGTGTGTGTGTGTGTGTGTGTGTGTGTGTGTGTGTGTGTGTGTGTGTGTGTGTGTTAATGACATGTGCTGCTGGGCTGATGTTACCCTGGAGTGGGTGGGGTCTAACTCTGAGGCAGTGGCTGTCTCAGAGAATATTATATCTGACCCCAGTATCTCAGTCAGAGTATCTATGTCTGTGTGTGGAATGGATCACCAACTTCCACTGACTAATGCCTGAGGTCGCCTCCTGTGGGCACAACAGCAAAGACATCGGGAACAATGGACTGAGTTGAGACTGCAGGGGAAGATTGCGTGTCTCCCTGCTGCAGACCATTCTGTCTCTCACTCTGTGTTAAAAAATGTTGCCATAGATGAGTACATTGTTATTTTTACTCTGAAAGCGAGATTACAGGTCTTACCATCTAAACTGAATCTCTCCATCTGGTTTCCAGGCAGTCATGCTCCGAATAGCTGAAACAATGTCCCACATCTTAAATGGTTGCCATGTATACAGGGGCCTCTACATAAGTAGGCATG